>NC_056728.1:1640287688-1640537688 GCF_019279795.1 Protopterus annectens | reverse complement strand
CTGACATAACTCATCACAGATGAGTCAGGTACAGGTGACAGTGGCAAACACTGCATTCTAGGTTTTATCCTCATATACATTCACCACCTTGTCCCCAAACTACCAACACACATCCATAGGTGGTATGACATAATATGGTAGACCACCAGATAACCTTCGATTGGTGGACTGTACCTAGGCCTACATTGACTGAGCAAAGTACCCATGTACAGAAACAGCTGCATAATGTGTTATGCAATGCAATAATACCACTGTTTGTAACCAGCTCAGTTGTACACATACCAGGGTCCCTCAGATGTTGTCAGCATTAACACAGTCGACTGTTGCTGTACACCAGTAAACAACACCCTCATGGTTGGATATGATCTAACTGTACCTGCCCTGGATATGTACATCCCACACTCATACAACATAAATGACATTACCATAGCTTTTGTTATTCTTTCTACATACAGGTGACTACAGTCATTACACACATGCACATGGCAGATAGCATGCTAACAGTACATAAGGTTTGATATCTATGTTAACAGAGGTAATATTCCCTCTCTACTTGTCACCCATGACACCTATCATATCATACAACACCCCATGTGGCATGTATGTCATTAGACATGTCCACCTAATGCAATGCCTACAAACATACCCAAATAACAGGATCATAGGACATACACAAGGCCTGTATTGACAGACTTAGGGAAATCCAGCTCTGCTTTGTATGTTCCTGAGTAATCACAGATGATATGTTCATGACATGTACAGCTATGTGTGGTCACAGCTCCTACATATACCCCATGTCAACAATTGCAAGCCATGCATGCTGTGTGCTGTCTGGACATTAGCCTTAGTACCACAATAGCCAGTACATGCTGGGTGAGATGTTTACAAGCCACAGACCTTGCACATGCTTGAATGAGTGTACTGCCTAGCCTAACAGAGCACATTGTTGGCACTCTTCCAGTAAACATGAAGTGTGTGTGTGGCAAATATGATGTGCTCACTGTTGACCATTACAGTGCCCTGGCTTCACCATGGCATTGTCAAGTAACAGTTTGTAGGAGCATGACATGGAATAATACTGTGTGTGTCTTGCTGATATGTGCTGTTGTCATATATGTACACTTGGCTACTCGGTGAAGGTGGTTGTATCCTACCAGTACATGAATACAACATCCATTATGGTGTAATGCTCGTGGGGAAAGTATGGAATGTATCCTCTTGACCTACTAGTGAACTTACTGATGTAGACCGCATATGTGTACATGTATTGATGTTTGTGTAGATTCCATGTGTGTGTAGTGTCTGATGTTTGAAGGTGACTGTTGTCTTAGTACATCATGCTGTTGCAATACAGCCTCAACATTGCCAACTGTGTATGGTGATATGCTCTAAGTACAGTAAGCTGTACATGAAGTATAGACAGATGTTTGGACATGACTACTAAGTGGTGGGGCTACTTTGCAGATGAATGATTACTGAGGACAGCTCACTGGTATGTTACAACTGTTCCTACAATAACCTGTGTATCTGCTAAGGTCAAGTTTTGTTAATTGAAGTGGAAGACAGACAATGTAGAATGCAGTAAGGGTGACACTGAAGGCAAACCTCTTGACACCTGTAACAGTAATACCTCCCCTGTGCATATATTGTGCATATATCAGCACAGTTGGCAAAGGAAAGAGTCAGTAAGCTTTGTAGTGAATGCGATAGTGCTGTACTTCTGTAATACCTATCATGATATAGGCAGGTGTTTGATTCACAGTACTGGAAAGTGTGAGTGTGTGTGTGTATGTGTGTGTGTGTATGTGTGTGTGTGAGTGTGTGTGTGTGTGTGTGTGTGTGTGTGTGTGTGTGTGTGTGTGTGTGTGTGTGTGTGTGTGTGTGTGTGTGTGTGTGTGTGTGTGTGTGTCCATATATGTCACGTATGGTTGGGAATACATCCCACATGTTTTCAATCTCCTGAACACTGTTGTTGAGATCAGTACAGAGTGAAGTGTAGAAAGAAAGGCACAGGCAGGTGGTTGAACCTCACACATGTCAAGTGTCTGTATGTGTGTGTCATAGGTGTATATCTTTGTGAATGCCACAGTGTGTGTGTGTGTGTGTGTGTGTGTGTGTGTGTGTGTGTGTGTGTGTGTGTGTGTGTGTGTGTGTGTGTCCATATATGTCACGTATGGTTGGGAATACATCCCACATGTTTTCAATCTCCTGAACACTGTTGTTGAGATCAGTACAGAGTGAAGTGTAGAAAGAAAGGCACAGGCAGGTGGTTGAACCTCACACATGTCAAGTGTCTGTATGTGTGTGTCATAGGTGTATATCTTTGTGAATGCCACAGTGTGTGTGTGTGTGTGTGTGTGTGTGTGTGTGTGTGTGTGTGCGTGTGTGTGTGTGTGTGTGTGTGTGTGTGTGTGTGTGTGTGTGTGTGTGCATGGCTGTCCATGTGTATGGGTGTCTGGTCCCTGGAGTGAGGCTGTATTTTACCATAGTGAAATGTTAATGCCCCATCCACTCAATGCAATCTAGTATCCCTGTTGATATCATCAATCTTAGATGGGCATTCTAACCGCCTGTTAACATGTACACCCTGGGGTGTGACCTGTTGTTACACAGCCTACTGATGAACCCCCCACCCTTCCCACATACACTCACTGCACTATAATATCCCTGTCGATGTCCTTGATCTTATGCCATTCTGACTACTTGTACATGCGTAAACTCTGTGGCAGATCTTGTAATTGCATAGTACTATAATGTTGATATGCACATAGGCAGGGGTTCTCATACGAACACTGGCAAGTGTGTGTCAGAGTGTGTGTTACTGTGTCTGTAAATCCCTGAGTGTGTGGGTGTGTCTGTGTTTGCATGCTGTAATGGCAGAGAGTATTACTGCTTCCCAATGAGAAGCCACTATTTCCACTGGCCTTTACCCTTGTCATCTGCCATACCACTATTTTGCCTCCTCCCCGCTCCAGGTAACTATACCTGTGATGTCACCCACTATGGATGTGACGGCTCTGAACACAGAGCTTACTACACAGCTATCGTACTCTTAGATCATTAGAACAGTAAACATAATTGAAACATGAGAGATTATAACTGTGATGTGGAAGCTACAAAGTGCATGCAGGTATTATCATACAAATCTGTGGGTAGTCAACCATAGGCATAGGCGAACTAGGCGACCGCCTAGGGCTCCATACAGGCCGGCCTTGCAAAGGGTGCATTGTATGTATTTATTTTAACTATAAAGTTTGTGCTCTTCTTGGTGTTGGAACCAGAGGGCGGAGAGTGGGCGAGGGGAGGCGTGCCAAGCAACCTCCCACTTACAGCTGCAAGTTAGCCAGGAGGCTTTAAAAACAAAATCTGTAGTTTGTTGTGTGAGAGTCTTCCTTAAGGAGAAACATGCATGTGTCACGACACCAACGTCATCAAAATGCATTCTGCAGTTCCGCGCGGAATTTAAGCCAGGCCAGCCGTTCAAGAGAAGAGTTATGTCTCTGCGTGTTTTTGTTTGGATTATAAAATTAAAGATGGTAAGTGTATGCTTCTATGTGTATTTTAAACTGTTCATTTCTCTATGAGAGAGAATGTGTGTGGGTATGTAGGTATGTGTATGGAATTTAAACTCGCTGTTTTGTTTGTGTTAGATATGAAGTGAGTGTATTACTGTGTGAGAGTAGGTGTGTGTGTGTGTATGGAATTTAATCTAGCCGTTTGTTCTTTTGGAAGACAGTCTTTGTTGCTGTGCAAGAGAGTAGGTGTGTGTACATCTGTCTGTGTTGCTTTGTGAGATAGTCATATGCATGTGCTGCTGCGGTAGATGTGTGTGTGTGTGTGTGTGTGTGTGTGTGTATGTATAACTTAAACTAGTGTGTGTGTATATAACTTAAACTAGTATGTGTGCATAACTTAAACTAATGTGTGTGTGCATAACTTAAACTAGTGTGTGTGTGTGTATAACTTAAACTAGTGTGTGTGTGTGTGTGTGTGTGTGTGCATAACCTAAACTAGTGTGTGTATGTGTGTGTGTGTGTGTGTGTGTGTGTGTGTGTGTGTGTGTGTGTGTGTGTGTGTGTGTGTGCACTTAAACTAGTATGTATGTGCATGTGTGTGCATAACTTAAACTAGTGTGTGTGTGTGTGTCATACCCTAAATAAGTGGGATAAAGGCCCTAAAATAGGGATACTTTTTAAATATTGCTCTTACAAACTTAAAGTTGATAGAAAGTTTTTTGGTTTTGCATTGGTGTTGAATGTTCTGAAGGGTATGAAGTCTGAAACTCAAAATCTCTGTCATTATTTTCTAACTTCAGTCTTGAAAGATTTACCAGTAATTTTCCAGAAAACCATAACTATGGAAAATGGATCAAAAATATGAGGTCCCTCTCCAGTGTCCAGATTTAGCATTATATTTTTTGTATTTTTCATAATTTGTGGTTTTCTGGCAAATCAGGGAAGACTGAAGTCACTAAATAGTACTGCAAACCATGAAGGCATGTGTTGTGTTAATTTCAGCTCCATAAGTGTATCAATATCTAGTCAGTATACAGCTCACAATGTCTTATTGTGCCTATAAAATTTGCCACATGTGCTTTTAATGGGCAGTGAAGAGTTTACAACACAATATTTTTTTTAATGTGTTCTAGCAACTTTCTAAGTTAAAAAAAAACAATACTTAAACTGCCCCTATTTTTTTAGCCATTGCATCCACATTTATTTTAGGCTTTGTCCATATTTTTTGCACTAAGAGATTGAGAGGTTTGCATATCCCTCAGCTGTCCAGATTTGTCCAGATTTTTGCCTCCTAGTTTTGGCCTATTCCTCACAGAATTTATGGTTTACTGGCAAATCACTGAGGATTGAAATAGCTAAATGTCAAACTCTTGAGTTTCGGTCCTCATTTCCTTCAGAAAATGTATGCTAAGAAAAATGCTTCTAAGTCTGTAAGAGCAATATTTTAATCTGTCCCTCTTTTGGGGGCATTTGTTCCGGCCCCACCTCCCCACTATTTTAGGCTTTGTCCAGCTTTCTTGCGCTAAGAGGTTGAGAGATATGGAGGTATGGTATGTAATGCCTTAGTTGCCAATTATTTGTTGCATATTAAGGGGGGATAGGGGTTCTGCATGCCTGAGTGTCCTCTTTTGTATAGGATGCCTAGTTGTCGGTTTCTCAGTCATTCCCTATTGCAGTATTACCAGCTTACCAGTTTTTTTTAATGTAAAGTAGGCAATTACTTTGTCAAGGGCAGCAGGGACTGAATTTGTAGATGAAGCACTGAAATGTAAAGTTGTTTGCCCATAACAGCCTTTTCATTATTTACAAATCTCTTTAATTTAGAAGTTTTCGGATGAATTTTACTTCTGCAGAAATTGTGCTTATTGATTGATACTCCCTCTCGGCTTTTCTCAGTTAGGGGTTGCCACAGTGGATCACCTGTCCGATCATAATTGGCAGTGAAGTTTTATGGTGTTGAGTTGCCAGCCCGGGGCCCAACCTTCCACGAAAGGCATGCACACACTTACGCCTAGGGCCAATATAGCATGTCCAATCCACTTACAGCATGTCTTTGGGATGTGGGAGGAAACCGGAGCAACCAGAAGAAATCCACACGACCAAAGGAAGGACATGCAGACTCTGCATAGAAGGCAGCCCAGCCGAGCATCGACCCAGAGAACCTCTTGCTGTGAGGTGACAACGCTAACCACTGCACCACCGCGGTCATCCCTGGTGGATTGTAATGACAAGTTTGAGTGGCCTTTTATGGTTAAAATGTTCTGAAATGGGCAGTTTTGTCATTATTGGGTCATGCATTTTTTCATTGTTTGCTGGAAAAATGTTAAAAATTACAAATTTAAAACATACTAACAACTGGTACTGCATTATACAAGGAATATAATTTATTACAATCAGGAAGGTGAATCAAAGTACACATACATGAATGCATGGCCATAAAAATGTGTTCAAGGAGTCTATAATTTGAAAATAGCTCAAAGGTAAACTTAATTCTCCACTTTCCAGATGCATTTCATTTGAATGTAGGTTTTAATGCTGTTTCAATGGCAGAAAATACCTAATTGTATACACACTGAGGTTTGGAAATTGTTCATAGTATCTGGGGAGAAATAGCCAAGTAACAAAACACTGGTATGGCTGGGGAGGTGGCTGCTGCAAGAGGGGCTGCTCGGGAGGCTTCAATCTATTACCCTGCCTAGGGTCCCATTTGACCATGATTTTCTCTGCTAATAAGGTATGAGAGTAGTTTACCTGGCCTCTTTAAATCCCAGAAAAATACTCCATGGTGTCGGCATCCTCGCTTTTAAGGAGGGCCAGGAGTGCTACACATACTGATGTGAGTAATGGGTCATGAAAATTACCATTTTCAATAGTGGGTCTTGGTCCATAAAGGTTTGGGAACCACTGCTTTACACCACCTACCAGACTGCTGACAGAAAGGAGTTTGTGTTTCAGTTCATTTAAGGGAATGGAGTTTTCAGTGCATTTTCAAGGGATTGAGTTTTGGTGTATTTTCAAGGGATTACGTTTCAAAGGAAAGTTTACTGCTGCTCATGCTAAGTCCGTTTTCAATGTGCAACTGTTTTATCAAATGGCATACTGTTGTAGAATTTGAAAGCAGTGTTAGTGGCCTAATTGCCTTTGGTGCAGAAGGCTGTGGATTCTACTCCCATGCCATTTAGATGAAGTGCTGATATCGCAGTACCCATATGATTGCAGATTATTTGGTGTATTACAAGGAGGAATAGGGGTTCTACACTCCTGAGTTTCCTCCTTTTGTATGAGATGCCTAGTAACTATGAACTTGTCGGTTTTAGTCATTTCCTATTGCAATATTCCCAGTTTACCAAATTTTTTTATGTAATATAGATTAATGCAAGGACAACAGACACTGAATTTGTAGATGAAACATTGAGGTGTAAAGTTGTTTGCCAGTAGCAACCTCTTCATTCCTCTTCATTAGTTACAGATTTCTTTTAATGTGGAATTATTCCAATAATTTTACTTCTGTAGAGACTGTGTATCGAGGGATATTGGTGGATTGTCATGACAGAAGTCTGGGTTGCCTTTTATGGTTGAAATTTTCTGAAATGGGCAATTTTGTCATTGGTTTATACTTTGTTTCATTGCTTATTAAAATGTTTTACACTACAATTTTTAAAACACATTCTAACAAGTGGGGCTGTATTATACAAGAAATATAATTTAATACAATCAGGAAGGTGAATAAAAGAACAAATTCATGTATGCATTGCCCTAAAATGTGTGCAAGGAGTCTATTTTGAAAATGACCCAAAAGTAAACCTAATCCACCACTGGCCAGTTGCATTTCCTATGAATGCTGGTTTTCATGCCGTTTCAAGGGCAGAGAAGTTTATTGCTTATGCTAAGTCTATCTGTGTTTGTGCTGTTCTAGTTTAAGCTACTGTACACAGGGAGGAGAGAGGTTGCTATTCTACTTTCACTGAGCTGTAAGGCTTGATTGCCTAACCATAGTAAATTAAATTGTTTAGATTAACTTGTGCATCCTTTTGAAAGAAGGCACATGGGCTTGTATTTTCTGAGGACATGACTTTTACAGTAAAATGTGTGAAGGAGCAACAGATAAAGCAGGCTTATTAAAAAATTCCACTTTCCTGCACTTGCAGTTTAACTATATTACAAGGTATCTTCTTCCTGTGCATTTATGTAATTGAAGAAAATGACTTTTACAGTAAAATGTGTGAAGGAAATGACTGGAGTGGCTTTCTTGGGGAGTGACCTTCATGTGGGTGTGGCTTATAGGGGTGTTTCAGGAGTATGGTGTGGGTGGGGCTTAAGGGGCGCTGGAGTACTACTTCGCCTAGGACGCCATTTCAGCTAAGGCCGGCCCTGTAGTCAACATGTACATATAGGACACTAACCACAAACACCGACATCCCCCAACACATGCAACTACATCTGAAAGAGGAAGGCAGAACATTAAGATCAACATGCTGTTAGTGTTGTTACACATGACACATACTGTCAAACATACAAAATGCATTCTAAAACTGTAATACATGGTATGTGTGCTGCCTATCAACACTACTCAACAATATTAATCTACAATTGTCTACCTAGTATGTTCACCCTGTGCATCAGACCATATGAGCATGTCCCTGCACCGATGGTGTGGAAGACAAAGATGTGGCACAGGCATCATCATATGCATAGGGTGATAATGTTTGCCAGAGGCCTAGGCTGCACCATTGGATGACATCATGTGTGTGTTAGGGTCATGTGATATCATTGGGCATGTGTGGATGTTATGCGTGTGTGTGTTGAGGTGCCCTACATTTGTTTCCGGTGTGTGTTTGTATGCATGCACACAGGTCTGGCATGTGGCTGGCCTACACAGGGGTATTATTCACAGCTGCAGACTGTACAAGGCTGGTTTCACAGTTCACGGTGTCCGGCCATGGCCACATGACCTGCGCCTGCCAGGGGTTGCACAGGCACTACCAGGCAGAGGTCCAGATTGGGTACTGTCTGATGTCCACTGGAATCGTGTCCCTGTTGGGACCATCCAGGACCATGTGCATGTGGCTTGCTGTGTCCTGGTGTGGACTGCACAGCACCAGCAGCACTGCTGCTGCTGCTGCCACTATGGGAGCAGGCATGTGCAGTAGCATGTTCATGTAGACCTTCAACAGGTGATGTAGCTGACCTACGTTCACATGTCTGACACCTCACTCCCACCAGATGTTCCAGCACAGACATTCCACGCTCGAGGATTGACATGCCACAGTCAAGGACTCCCACCATGTCACCCAATCATCTATCCAAAACATCTGCAAGATGATGGTGAGCATTTGCAAGTGGCTGGATGTTGTCAGTTAATGAACAGACAGCAGCCCTCTGAAGCCTCAGACCTTCTCTGTTGTGGCATTCAGCATGTGTCTGTGCCTTTATTACAGTCCAAAACATGTGTCTGGTGACTCCAGCTGATGTGCTTTGTCTCGCAGGGGCATGTAAGCCAGTGGTCCTCCTACGAGCAGTGCTGGGAACATGCCTGTGTGGGATATCACCAGTCAGTTGACTGGAATCATGGTGTGCAGGCACACCTTCCATAGTCTCCACACTTCCCTGTTCCATGCTACCACCTGCCAACTGTCCTTACTCTATGGCCAGTGGTGATGGGGTATGTGTAGGCAGGGGAACTGTGTGCGAGGATGAGGGGGATACAGGTGGAATGGCAATCAATGGCACAGATTCATCCCTGACAACCCTGCCTGTGCCTCAATCATACTATCATCATCACTGCTAGAGTCTATCGGGACACTAACATCAGGTGGGCCACAGGAGGGCAATGCACCTACATCAACTCCTGTGAGAGGAAGACAAGAACTGTACATTACAAGTTATACCAGACACACACACACACACACACACACACACACACACACACACACACACACACACACGCACACACGCACACACGCACACACAGACACACACACACACACACACACACACACACACACACACACACACACACACACACACACACACACACACACACACACACACACACACTACATGCAGATGATATGGCAGATGGCATTCAGCTTAGACAATTATAATGGTAGTTATCATACATCCCTGAGTTGCACACAAGAGCATGCATGTGTTATAGCAGATGGCATGCACCTTATACAATTATGGTGGTGGTTAGCATACATACCTGTATTGCACCATTTGTGTTAGTAGCCTATGCCCCATACCTGCAACACAATGCATGCACTTTGCACCATTGCACTGCACTGGCATAGTGTGTGCAATATACACCACATGTTAGCAGACCATCGCTGACCTTTGTACATCTGCCACTGATGCTTTGTGTTGGCCACCACCCCTATGTGTGAGGACATGAGCAGAAGGATATGTTGACTGCATACTATGTTTGCCTGAGCCCTAGCTTGCATATCTCCCCCAAAGCACTGCATGTCTTTTCAACATTATTCCGCCTACCCCTGAGCTGAGTCTACAGACATTGTGCATGTGGCTGTACACACATGTTTGACATGGCTGTCCCTGCTTTGCAATGGTGCCACAGACAAGCACAGGTTTACAGTACATCAGCCTGATGTGTGGTGTATGACCTTGCCAATCATATGTAGTATGACATGTCTTCTGCTGATGTGTTGAATGACATGCATACATGTGTAACACAATGGTGTCATTTCCAATCTCCAGTTCGGTAATGGTGTCCCAATGCAGGGATGTGTTATACTAACATGGGGCTTCAGCTGACACAATGTTGTCTGTCCATCCTACAAATATGCAGTGACATACTGCACATTGTGCTGATGTGCATAGCCATTGCAGGACATCATGTGGCTTCACAACTGCTATACAGTGTGAGCTACTGACACAGTTCATACCCATGACTATGTTCACATACAATACATATCTAATGTGGAATGTGACCCACGTCACTGAGGTGTATACACACTAAACCCTAATGTGGAATGTGTGACACAGGTCACAGATGGGTATACGGATAACACCCCTGCACATCTGCAACCATATTACTGATGCCTGGCAACTATGCCCACACATAGCTAACCTTCTAGTACTCTATGTCTCACAGGCCATCTGTGTACCTCACACATGAGGAGCAGGCATGACAGTGATGTCTGACACCAGCAAGGTGAATGTACTGTATCTGTGGCATGATGTGGCTGTATGTGTATTTTGTGCAACACATATATGTATTTGGATACTGTATAGATGAATGTTTTCATGTCGTGACACACTCAAGATGTTCAAGACATGTTATGTGGTGGTTTCATGTTATGCCTACACAAGCTGTGCACAGGCCTGTATGATGTTTAGTCTTTCACATCTGTAATATCACCATTACAAAAAGGCCATAGTTGTAGTGTGGCGAGCCAATGTAGAACAGGGTGTACACACATGTACATCACTTCTACTGTATATGTTGCTTCATGTCTCTGGCCACCGTCCATGGCCATGTGTACACATGTTCTGTCCAATGGTTGTGATGGCCATCTTATTTCACATGTCAGTGTTATTCCATATGACATACACCCATAAATGTCATATGCTCCACTGCGGACAGGGTTATGCAGATGAAGGGTGGTATGTATGGGATGTGAGACATCATGTTTTGCAGGATAGTTGAGAAGTGTTGCAGTCAGCCCACTACATGTCATGGACATGTCAGACAGCACATGACATTGTGTGACATTCATAGCAAGGGTATAATCCACAAGGGTGTATCCTGTGGGCTGGTCATATACCAGCTCCAACACATTTAGAGTGCGTGCACACATATGCTCTCTGTACAGTACTGTTTGTATTCCCAACGTGTAATGCTGATATGTAGTACCTGTCCCTACAGTGAAACACACCTCCACCATTGTATTCACAGTTGTCCACACATCTGGCAATGACAGTTTGGAAGGTTTAGTGTAGGTGTTTCATATAGTCTTCAATTGTTTCACATGGGTAACTACTGTCATGCATAGCAGGTCTGACCAGTGTCTATTAACAGGACCACCAAACATTATGTGTACATGTGTTATGGCAGATAGCATGCAATTATTATGATCTGTGCATTATCAAGCCTGGTAAATAATAACAATCTCACCTGACACAGGCTGCTGTTGCTGCAAAATGCCAGAGGTACCTAAACAGGAGTGTCACAGCAGTAAGATCATTATCCACACCTGTGTGACAGCTACAGGGTGCAATGTTCATGTTAGCACATAAGCCAGTACAATACACTATACTATGGAGTATGCATATCTGTGCATACATAGAGTAGCAGACTATAGTATGCGGTATGTGTGCATACATGCCTTGGATATGATTTTACATTACATATTGTACAGTAACACATGTAACTATGTGAAATATAGTTGTGTTATAGGTGCAGTACTGACTTACCAGGCAACTCCAGGCTCGGTGGTTGAGAGACACCCACCTGCACAGTACCACCTAAAGCTTGTGGATGGAGGTCTGCAGGTGTTCCCAGTTTGGCCAGTAGCCCCTCGGTATGTGTGAGTGGGGGCTGGGTGAGTGGCCCCCCACCTGTTGCATCTTGTCCCCTGGTGATTGCATTAGCACGCTGTTTCACCCATTTTATGAGGTCAGTGCAGTGTCTGTGCACCTGCTGATAGGTGTGATTGTGACCACCATCATTTACCCTCCTGCGGAGTTCCTCCCATAGGGCATCCCACTGCTGTGCATCCTGTGGCTCATGGCTGAAGAGTGTTGTATGGTTGTCGAGGAGGTATGGGACAAGGACCTCATCCTCCAAGCGGGTGTATGCTGGCAGCCTGCTACATTGCATACCTGGAAGACATAATGATGGAGACAGGTTCATAGGTTCATAGGTTCATAGGTTCATACTAGGCTATCTGCCCGAGGGCATTTACAAGCCTAGCCCATCGTTTTGTGGCTTACGCCACCCCTTTAGTATGGGGAACTATAGGTCACAGTAACTCACAGAGAAGTACAAAGTACAGCTGAACATACATGTGTATCACATTTATTAAGATTACAAATAAGTCTTTGCAAATCTACATGACACTAACACCACTGACATGTATAAGTCACACACATTTGACACTTACTGGTGATGTGATGTTATCACCATATATGTGTTTGTCATGTAATGACATTGCTCATACTCCATGTGGATGTTGTCTTGATGTGTGCATGTCTTTTTGCCTGTACTGGTGTCTTTACCTTTCAGCACATGCATGGATGTGTTCACATTAATGCAATCTACCTTAATGCTGGGTATATATCACATATATAGTCATACATAGCTGTTAGGGACATGACCTGTGACCCTGCAGACTTGCACGCATGTATGTGTTGTGCCATATACATCTACATGGCACTGTATGGGTCTACTTCTAAACACCGACACGACGATTCCCCGACACAAAACTCACCGACGCCAAATAACCGACAACACACAAACCCGACAACGCAAAACACAGAACACCAGAACACCGACACACGGAACGTAAACAACACACGACACTACATAGCATACACACTAGCCCTGACCCAAACCCTAACCCTAAAGTCCGACACTATTGCACACTTCACCTACCTGCACCCTAACCCTAACTCACTTAACCCACCCCTATCCCAAGCTCCGACACTAACGCACACATCACCTACCTGCACCCTAACCCTAACTCACTTAACCGACTCCTAGCCCAAGCTCCGACACTAACGCACACATCACCTACCTGCACCCTAACCCTAACTCACTTAACCCACCCCTAGCCCAAGCTCCGACACTAACGCACACATCACCTACCTGCACCCTAACCCCAACTCACTTAACCCGTCCCTAAACTACAGTCCCTCACTAGCACACACTTACCTTACCCGAACCCTACCTCCGACACAAACACACACTCACCTTTCTCACAGCCTAACCCGACATCCCACAATCTCGCGCACTTACCTGACCGCTCCTAACTCCATCACTATCGCACACTTACCGGGTCGCGATCACACATTCCCTTGTCGGTCTTTCCGATGTCGGCAAATCACCCTGTCGGTACACTTACCTGTCGGTCGTCTGGCGTCGGTGAGTTTTGTGTCGGGGAATCGTCGTTTTGGTCTTTAGTAGTAGACCCCACTGTACAGCTGTGTAGCATCCTGCCATGTATTGCCTGTGTTGCACATGTGTAACACATGGGACAATAGCTAGCCTGATGGTATTTGCAGGGTTGGATATTAACTACAGCATGTATGGTCATAGTGATCTAGTAGGCTATATGCCCTGGGCCATTTATGAGCCTAGGCAGACAGGTTACCTAGCTGTAGGCAACAGGTAGATAAGTTTCAGTGGCCAGTTCAAGCAGTGCCACAGAACTGATCCACAGGGTTACTGATATATTTGGCATGCGGTCATCACACCATAGGTTCATAGGTTCATAGGTTCATAGGTTCATACTAGGCTATCTGCCCAAGGGCATTTATAAGCCTAGCCCATAGTTATTTGGCTTTCGCCACCCCTTTAGTTTGAATAAAACTATGCCTATTATTTTGCTGTGCCTCTGTCAAGCAGTGACACTGAAGTAATCCCTGGGGTATATCTGCGATCTCCCATCCATTGTTCAAGATTCCTCTTGAACAAGGCCAGCGAGGTGCTCTGCCTCACATGTACTGGGATTTTGTTCCACAGCATAGGGAGTCTCTGGGTGATGAATCTGTCCCTCCAGCACGTTCTATTAATAACCGTGTCAGGGTTTAAGTCTCCCGCCCTTGTGATTCTGAGGGATCTAGATTTTTTGAGGTGTCACAGAGAGGGGCGATGTGCAGCTTTGCTGGACAGTGATGCATAGTATGGCAAGAGTATGTTAAGTGTATGGGACAGAGATCTGTTAGGTATGTTGTGATCCTTGTACTAGAAAGGTGGATGTCCATGAAGTATGTGTTTATTTGGGATCAGGATGTGTTAAGTGTAGCATGTTCAACACCTCTGGGTTGGATTTGGCTTTATTCAGGGTAGGCTGCCTGCTACATAGTGCAGCTAGGGATTGGGAAGGGCAGTGTAGGCCATCTACACATAGACAATAACCCTTGAAGGAAATATGTGATCTATTATGGGTCACATGACTGTTGAGTATGGCTGAGCAATTATCTCTATATTCCTGGATGGCACCCTGTCATGATTAGGGGTGCCACAAACAACTACCTGACTGGTGTGGTGGAGTAACTATCTAAGGAAGGACTACTGTCCAGCTGCATCCCATACACACATAGTTGCCATTATGTTGACCGCTGCCTAGGTGGTAGTTCATGGTTACAGAGTTTTTAACATAGGGGATGACAATGCAATACTTAGCTGTCAGATTGCGGCCATATGTCACACACCACACATCTGACACACTAAGGCCCTTCTGTATGTTGAACACAGAACACATTGAGTCAACTATTGCTCCTAGTTCATAGTCATTTGCAAACATCAATAGGCTGTCTTCTGTGTTTGTCTGTGTGGTATAGATTACAAAGAGGGGGAGTACCAGGAATGAACCCTGTATTACTGTAGCTGGCATTGGTTTGATGTGTGTGTATTAGTCAGACACCTTCTGTAGTGTTGGTTCTGCCAGCAGTCCAGTTGCCAACCACTCCTGTGACATAAGAATATACACCTAGTTTACTGAGTGTAGCTGGAACACAGTATGGGTGATGGTGTCCTACGACCTGGCAAGGTCATGATATGCAGTGTGAATCAACCCTTCTGTCATCTACATCTGTACTGAGTACATCAAATACGTTGATCACGGTTCATGGCCTTACAGACCTGACTCAGCAGGGTAGTTGTGCACTATTTCCCATTATCAATAGTGTCTCCCCCTTTGCGGGGTGTGACAACTGTTGCTGTGCACCATTCGGTGTGTACACAGCCTGACATGGAGCTATGATTCAACATGATGTGTATGTGGATAGCTGATTGTTCTTACATTTGTGTAGGCTACACCCTGGGATGATGACAGGTCCCATGAAAGCTGTATGTATAGCTTTAGAAAGTGCAGCTTGTACCTGCATAGGTGTTATTACAGGGGCCCTGTAGTGTACATGGATATATTACTAAGTGTACCTGTTGGGGGGGTGGGAGTGGGTTTAGGTTCTCCAAGACCCTATCTGGATGAACAGGTACTATTTCTGTAGGTTCACTACTTCCCATGCCATAGTGCTGTGCAGCAATGCAGGTCTTGTTGTTGCCATTATGATTAATGACACAGCTATAGAATGTTCTGTGCTTGGCCTCATAATATGTGGCTGATTAGTTTCACAGTAGCTATGTGTGACTTTATATGGTGTATCTGCATCTTACTGAGGCTGACCAAGTATCACCTACACTCATGTGTGTTCACTCTTGCAACAGTTACTACCTTCTGTGGTACAGTTTAAAGCATGGTACCACCAGTTTGCCTTCTTGTTTGTGTTTGGTTGAATCTTGGTTCTGTTTCAATGGCGCAATCACTGCAAGTATGTGACTGCTTAAGGTTTATTTGTGTAGGATTCAGCATTTGCACATGCATTGTCCATCTGCATGGGTGCCATGACAGTCACCACTTTGCTCTTAGGAAACATAACATTGGCATTGGAGACTGACTATGTGTAGCATACTGTTAGCCCTGTTTATGTGACTACTGTGATCCAGGACATTGGGGTAATGGAATGCGACATGCATTGAGCACAGGTGTTGGTACGAGGAGTCTTCCCAGTTCATAATGGAATAGTTGAGAGTAGCTATTATTATGGTTTTCTGTCTCAGACCTAATCTTGCCCATTACAGCACATTATGACAGTTGGGAAATTTGTGGCATGGTGGGTGATCTGTCGCAGGGTGCAATTTGAATTCCACTTTGGCATAAAGGTAGTTGCTCAGCATAATGCATCTGAAGTTATGCAAGTGCAACTAGCATGGGGGTGTACCATATCCGTCAGGAATTTGGACACACCTGCTGCCCGTGTGTTCCAATAAAGGATAATGGGCAAGAGGTGAGGTATGTGTTATAACATGGTTATGCAGGTGTGCTCTCCGGAGCATTGAAACATGTCTCAGCCACTGCACAGATATGTTCTCCATGTCAGGGATTGACATATGTGTGTGTCCATATAGTGTTTCTGACATGTATCATTGTGTAGCGAGACCTGCAGTTTATTGCTTGGATGTCCCTGTAACAGCAGTGGACCTTCACTTGAACTGTGCATAATGAAGGCACTATAGGAAAATCATGATCCCTAGGCAGTATCCAGATTCCCAGGGGTGACAGGTGCATGCCCTGTCTGGCAAAGCATCATGGTCTGTTAACCATGTTATCCCAGGCAGACAGATACTGAATACCCTTTGACTTGCACCACTACACTAGACAATTGTGGAATACAGTCCTTTTGTCCCTGTACTGCAGTATCGTTCTGGCCAATGGCAGAATGCTACCCAGGCCTTGCGACATACCTGCATGGGCTACAAGACCTGACAGTTCCTACATGTGTTTCCATGCAGTCCAGGCTAGTGCATCACAGGTTTTGCACAACAACATGGAATATGCCAGAGCCATGTGTATAGTTCAAACGGTGGTCTGAGTATATGGGTATGTGGCTAATCATGGCAGACAGGCAGATGATAGTATGTATGCCCTCATATAGGTTGATGTGTAACACAGTGCTAGAGTATGCATTCACATATGAGTACTGTTGGGCATGTTTCCAGCCACGTGTTCTGAGGTGTGGCACAATTATGCAAACTATGTCATACAGTTTGTGTATTTTGTTGTCTTTCTCTTCCAGCTTGGGAGGTCACTTGTTTGGCCAGATACGTAGAAGCATCTGTGAATGTGTTTGATGTCTGGTAGTGTGAGTGGGTGTCCTTACTGTGTTCTGGTAAGGGTATGTGTTGGTTGTGATGATGAGATGCATGTGTTAACCTACAGCTCATGACTGTCCAGTCCAGTCATGGCTGTAGACTGGGCTGCCTTCCAGCTTACCCCTGTAGCTGCATCCCAAACAATGTGTGGGGTGTGGTGTTAGGTGGGTTTGGCAGTGTACATGGCATAGAGATTACATTTCCCCAGGATGGCCACATACACAAAGCTGACATTAGTAAACACCAGTAGCTGACTAGTGGACATGCCTGTATGAGCATTCAGTACTACAAGTACCAAGTACTGTATTTAGTTTACTTATTGCTTATGAAGATGTTTTAGACAGTGATGCTCACATGTAAATATTTGTGTTATGGAAGTGACAACACTGGCTATTACAGAAACATTGTAGCTACCTTTAGCAGCAATCCTCCTCTGAGGAGCACATCACATCCTGTTAGTTGATTACAGATGATGCAAATGTCTACAGGTCTGTTTCCTTCTCTGGGTATATACTCACATATCCACCAGGACCATGAGCTCTGTTGGGCACAGACCCCCACTCTCCAAACAGAGTCATGTATCAGTAGACTCTGATGTCACTATCAATATGATCAGGCTATAATCAGATAGTGTAAGCCATCACCTATGAAGCGGCCATTACACATGGGCAGCAGTCTCCTACATCTTACTCTCCTAATGCAGATGTTACACTGGAGTTAAAGATGATATGCAACCTGTTTCATTACCAGTACTGTGCACTACCTTACATACAGTATGTGCAAGCGGCTGTTAGGTTGACAATGATAAGTTAGGCTACACAAACCTGGTAGTTCAACCAGTGTGTCTCTACTCTCAATATCCACTCTATGTAGGAGTGCATATAGCCATTTGGCCCAGCCCTGTAACAAGGGTCACTACATATTTGCATAACATGTACAAATGCACAGCTGTTTTTGCTTGCAAACGATACTAGAGAGGTCCAGCCCTGTAACAAGGGTCACTACACATTTGCATAACATGTACACATGCACAGCTGTTATTGCTTGCAAATAATACTAGAGTGGTCCAGCCCCGTAACAAGGGTCACTACACATTTGCATAACATGTACACATGCACAGCTGTTATTGCTTGCAAATGATACTAGAGAGGTGGATATTACATGTGTTATGTGCATGAATAGTTACCTAGCTCTTCCAATTATCTTTGCTATCATGCTGCTAAACTGTCAGATGAATACAAATGATATGAATCCTGTTATTGAGTATTGTAATTGCCAAAAGACATAACTACTGTTTGCATAACATAACAGAACTGCTATGTAGAATGGAATACAGATCTGCCTAAAATACTGTACATTACACAGTTATTGGCACAATATCCCATAATGCACACCATATTAGCACAGTAAACCCACCTTTGACATGTTCATCTTACTTATACACCCATACATATGTCGACTGTTACAGTATATCAACATATACTATCCCCTGTTATAGCACATACTTGTTGGACCAATCCTGACACTGACAGTGGCTGGAAGCGAATTGGTGAGTTCCAAGCCCATATCATCCCCTGTGGTATATGCAGAGTTTTACTAACTATCCCCTTACCCTAACCTGTGCCCTAACTCTAAGGTCCATGACTATCGCACCATAGTGAAGGACATAGCTTGTTTTTTATGTCCTCCACTGTGCTACAGTGTTTTTGGTGAAGTTCACTTACGCAAAAGTTAACTTTCGTTAAAGTGAACTTTCGCAGAAGTGAGGCTTCCTATTACAAGTTCGAAGTAGTGAACTTTCGTTTTTGTAATAGGAATCGATATATATATATATATATATATATATATATATATATATATATATATATATATATATATATCAGCATACACCTTTCATTGGGTACATGGAGGGTTGTCCTATTTCAACACATTCCTCCCTTTTGTGTTTTAACCTGTCTGCATACACACCTGGGATAGGTGCATCCCAGGTAGCTTAGTGTTAGGTTACTCTGAGGATGGAGTACATGGCTGTGGGTTCTAATTCTGGAAGGTGTTATTATTTTACCTCTCAGAGTAGGCACTGGTAGGGAAAGTGTGAATAATGCATATTTAAGTGGTTTAAGCAGGTTTGCCTGTGGTCTGCACGACGTTAAGCAAAGGTTAAACCTGTGATGCAGTTCTCCATTTACAGTGATTCAGCACCGATTACCGTCGTGCAAACCCATGGAAACCCGCTTACAACTGCTTAAGAGTGCTTTAATCCACCTGCATCCAACAGCCCTTATTCTGGCCCTCAAAATAACTTAGCAGCCCTTGAACCCGGGACCATGAACACCACAGTCACTGACTTTATCACTAAGACATCTGAGAATATGTACAAATGTTATGGTGTTTAGAATATACATTTTACTACAGGCATTCCTCACTACTGAAAACAAATGTGACAGTTGGTGTACATATGTCTGATACATGTTAATGTTCATATGTTTGTGAAATTAGGTGTTGCAATGTGACATTACACCTTTGATCATTATAAGTAAAAAACTAAGAGCCCTCATAAAATCATCCAAGGCAAATTTTGAGAGAAAAATCGCTAAGGACTCAAAAGACAATCATAAGGCCTTCTTTAGCTATGTTAGAAACCTGGGAGGAAACTCCCAGATATGCTCAGAATTAGCTCAAAATGATGTGAAAATTACTGAACCTACAGACATTGCCAACATACTGGCTGACAGGTTCAGTGCAAACTTCTCCCCCCCAAAAGGAGAGATATCTATACCAGAGGATTGTAGCCCCCCAAACATCTCTAATGCCCAGGTGAGAACTGCTCTCTCCAAGGCGAAAAACACAGCATCCATGGGACCGGATGGTGTCCCCGGCTGTGTGCTCCACGAACTCAATGAGGAATTAAACCCGCAGTTAGGACAGCTGTTTAATCTTAGCCTCACCTCAGGATACGTTCCAAGGAGTGGCGCACGGCAACTGTGGTCCCACTTCACAAAGGCGGTGCCTCCACCGACCCTGGAAATTACCATCCCATCAGCTTGACAAGCCTGATCTACAAAGCTATGGAGAGGATCATAATGGAACTCATAAATAAAGACATAGGGAACTTGCAGACTTTGGATCCAACCCAGTTTGGCTTTGTCAAAGGCAGATCATGCCTTTTAAACTTGGTTGACTTTTTCGAAACAGTCACCAAGGCCATTGATGAGGGAAAGGCATTCCATACAGCCTACCTCGACCTGGCAAAGGCTTTCGACACAATACCCCACTCAGGTATCATTGAAAAACTCATCAGCTTAAATGTAAACCCATACATCACAAGATGGGTTGCAAATTGGCTAAGTGACAGAACCCACAGGGTCAGAGTTGCTGGCGCCATGTCAGACTCAAAGCCTGTCACAAGTGGTGTCCCACAGGGCTCAGTCCTGGGCCCACTCTTGTTCGGAATCTACTTTTCAGAAGTACAAGCAAACACAGGAGGGTTATGGCTGACAAAGTTTGCAGATGACTGCAAACTGGGTGCCATAGTCGAGAACACATCTGACACAGATATCCTTCAGAAGGGTCTCACAGAAACGGATAACTGGTGCCAGAGCCATGGCCTAAAGTTAAACACCAAGAAATGCATAGTCATACCCTTCGGGAAAAACAAGGTTACCCCTAGCTACCATATAGGTGACAATCCACTGAGCACAGAAGAGGTTATCAGGGATCTGGGGACCCAGGTTGACAGTAACCTTTCATTTGACACTCACGTTGCTAAAGTAGTTAGGAAGACCTTCTACATTGCCCACCTGATCATGAAGGGATTCACATCTAGATCAAGGGAGGTCATCGTCCCCCTGTACTCATCACTCATCAGACCAATGATTGAGTACAATGCCCCATTCGGAATGTATCTGACCCGACACCTGCAGCAGCTGGAAAGGCCCCAAAAGTTCCTCACCAAAAGGATAAAGGGTCTCAAAAATATGTCTTATGCTGCCCGACTGAAGGAACTCCAGCTCTATTCAGTCGCTTACCGCTTACTCAGAGGTGACCTGTGCCTGACATACAAGGCCATGTCAAACCCAGATTTGATGAACATGCTTCACCTCAAAAAATCTAGATCCCTCAGAACTACAAGGGCGGGAGACTTAAACCTTGACACGGTTATTAATAGGACATGCTGGAGGGACAGATTCATCACCCAGAAACTCCCTATGCTGTGGAACAAAATCCCGGTACATGTGAGGCAGAGCACCTCGCTGGCCTTGTTCAAAAGAAATCTTGACCAATGGATGGGAGATCGCAGATATACCCCAGGGATTACCTCAGTGTCACTGCTTGACAGAGGCACAGCAAAATAATGGGCATAGTTTCCTTCAAACTAAAGGGGTGGCAAAAGCCACAAAACTCTGGGCTAGGCTTATAAATGCCCTTGGGCAGATAGCCTAGTATGAACCTATGAACCTATGAACCTATGAACATGACAGGGTGTATTATGAATGAGAAAGGTTCTTGTTTTGTGTCCTTTTTATATTGTCCCCATACTCCATGTTTACCCCTCCAGTTCACTTATTGAACATCCGACTGAGGCCCTTCTTGATGCATGATTTCATTACCCATCATTCCACCCCCACCCCAATCTTCACATACACAACAACCATCCCTTCTATGGTGAATTAGGTTAATATTAATAGTTATAATACCAGAGCTGCATGTGTTTTGGTGCACTCCAATTCTTTTGGAGTGCTTCTGTGTCACAAAGTGTGTTCATAGAGGTTTATATATATATATATGACTATTGACGTAACTGTATAATATATATATATATATATATATATATATATATATATATATATATATATATATATATATATATATTTATATATATATATATATATATATATATGTGTGTGTGTGTGAGACATCGCTGACATGTGTATATATATATATATATATATATATATATACATATATATATATATATATATATATATATATATATATATATATATGTATATATATATATATATATATATATATATATATATATATATATATATATATCGTATTATTTTGTAACAGTAATACATCTGTAGACTGGAATGTGTTGGTTGACACACTACAGTACATTACAATGTACACAAAGTGACTGTCCCATTTGTGATCATTACAGTGGAATGCATATGGTATAAGGTGTAGTCTCAAGACTGTGAAGCATGTATACCCTTCAGATGGCTTAGTGGTAAGTCTCGTGACTATTGTGCGCATGGTCCAAGGTTCAACACCTGCGATGCTTTCCAAATGCTTTTTACTCCAGAATAAGGCTTATTTAAGCAGTTGTAAGCATGTTTAAAAGTTAAACAATCTTTGTAACGTATAACCTGTGCGTGCGAACACGGCCACATCCACTAACTACTCAGGATATATACATGTCAGTGAAGTAACATCTCACTATGTGCTTACATAACATTACATTCTCTGTTGACTGTACTCTTCAGCACACATGGGTTTCTATGGGTGTTTCGAATGTTTATTATACAGACGATTACTACCTATATATGCAAGCTGTGGTTAATGTACTTTTGAACATGATAAACATCCCTGTCTTTATTGGGATTGGGACCTCGAATGCACAGACACTATGCAGATGCTGTAACCATTCCACTTTTAACATTAACGTTGCTTCCGCCTATTTCCTATTTCGATGATTTCTATGTGTAAGCTAGGCTAAGCAAAGGGCGGAGGCCCCTAAACCCACTGAGCTTCACTTACTGTTGAAATAACAACATATAACAAATGTACTGTGAGACAATACATTACATTCCTAACTACATTAGGCATAGCCCCTCATTGACACACTTGAAGGGAAACTTTGTTGTGTGAATGGGTAACAGAATATACAGCCCTGGGATCATGTGTACCAGAACCATACAGCCAGGGGCTGGGGGAGCCTGTCCAGTTTGATAGCTGCGAGACCTGTTGGTGAAATTGAATGGTGTTGAATTGTCACATTAACATGCCCTCTTTAGATCACTATGTGCCCCTATCACCCTCCGCAACCCCAGTCTTCAACAGCTTCCAGCAACTCTGCCTGGAATTACTTCATTGGCTATGCTTGACAGAGGCTCAGTTACTTCATCAATGGTGTGGAGAAAGCCAACACACTGTAGCTATGCTTCTAATTGCCCTTGGGCAGATAGGTAGTAGGCTATCTGCGAACCTCTAAAGTGCAGGTCATCACAGCCATAATATGTGAATAAACAGACCTTCAGATCACAATATACAGTGAGAAATCACCATGAAGTCAGAAAACAGTTAAGTACAGCAAGAACATACAGAACACTGATACTTAGTCACTCTAAAAGCCTATCTTGGAAGCTAGGAGACTTGTATGAGTTTAAGGCTTTCTATTGCTTACCAGTAGGTTACCTACAGGAGAGATGAAAAACAAGCACAGATGGGGAACATGTATGCAATAATACCATACCAGCCTATGTGTCAGCCTTAGGCTTTGGAACACTGGCCAAGGCTATTGGCACCCCCATGGTGCCTTATTTAGGAGAGTCTTGAAGGTGAATACCAGTTCTGTAAAGAGCACAATAGCAGAATCAATGAGGGTTATGCTACTCAACACCAGGGGTTGTGATCACAACATGCATGTACTCACACACTCCTCAGGATGAACAACATCAACATCTGTGCAGTAACTGAGATATGTCTTAAGGGTCCTGAGAGCACACCAGCACTACCAGACTACAACCCATACCACACATTTTAGCCACAAAACATGGACTGATGCAGACATGGAGGGGGTGTATCCATATTCATCAGGGATAACTACACCTCTAGGTTAGTGGGCCAGCATGATACCTCTGAGATCATCCATGTGCAGCTAACATCAGCCACAATTGTAATGTAAACTGTGGCCTGCTATGGATCACCCTCCATGACCCAGGACCACCACTACACCTACCTGGAGAGAGCGGAGAACATGACAGTCCTAACGTACACCCTTTCATTGGTCGATGTCAACTACCATACCCATTAACTGGGAAACTTACTCCAGTACTCACTTCCAGGCCCAGTGCTTCCTGGAATTTTTTCACCTCATATGCCCTGTATCAGGTGGAGACATACTAGAAGTGGTCATCACCAACATGGGTGACAGGTGCACCTACAGCAGAGGTTAACCGGTCACTGGTTATATCTGACCATGAACTATTCACTGTTTCCACACCCAAACATCTCCCCAACCCACGGATACCACAGTGTATACCTTTCCTACAGCTAAATTTACACTACTAGTGACAGGGGTGGGGGGTTTCACAGCCCCCTCGCTAAGGGGAAACACTGCTCAAGATACAGACAGATTTACAAATGCAGTCTATAAGCACCTACATGGATGTATGGATCATGCCATCATTGGTATACAAAGACTCGCTCCTCCTAGACAAGGACACCAGTCTGGTGGACCTCTGCAATAAACAGGCTGTACTACAGAAGTAGGACAGTGTTCCAGACAAACAGCAAACCCCACGAAGGGCAGACATCTGTGACCACTATTAATATGATATGTAGGTCCCTCATGACATCATCCAAGGCTAACATCAGCAGAAGAATACACAAGGATTCGAAAGATAATCACAAAGCCTTCTTTGGCTATGTCACGGATCTAAGTGGTGACACACAGATTTGCACTGTGCCGGTGAAATATAGCAAAAAATAAACTGACCCTACTGATAGTGCCAACATCCTTACAGATACATTCAGTGCATACTTCACCCCCCTAAAGAGCCCATATTACCCAAAAGGTACAGTATCCCACACATCAGAGACACACAGGTGGAAATGGCCCTCTCTAACAGCAGAACACAGCATCAGTGGAGGCAGATGTTGTCCCAGACTGCATCTTGCAAACTGTACAAGACAATCTGACCTCCCACCTATTTAAGCTTTCCAACCTCAGCCTCTCCACAGGCTACATGCCCATACAATGGCACGTGGCAATGGTTATTCAACTCCATCAAGGTGGAATCACAACTGATCATGGTAACTACCACCCCATAAGCCTGATTATCCTGGTCTGCAATGGTATGGATTGCATCCTCATGGCACTCATTAACAAAGACATTGGTAACCTCCGAACACGTGACCCAACCCAGGTCAGCTTGGTTGAGTGCAGTTCATGCCTACTGAACCTGTTTGATGTCTTACATACAGTCACCAAGACGTTAGATGATGAGGGTGGTGGTTCACACATACTACCTGGACCTCGCCAAGCCTTATGACACCATGTCCCACTCAGGTATTATTGATAAACACACCAGCCTGTACATACACCCATACATCACAGGGTGGATTGCCAATGGGCTTACATGGTACGACTAGCGGTCTCCAGGTCCAACTCTTGACCAGTCATGACTGGTGTCCCACAGGACTCAGTCCTGGGAGCCCTACTGTTTGGCATATACTTTTCAGAGGTACAGGCAAACACAGGTGGACTATGGCAAACCATGTTTGGCAATGACTGTGAACTGGGAGCCATGACTGATAGTCCAGCTGACACAGACATCCTTCAAGGGGCCTCACAGAGGACGTCACAGGGTGCCAACATCATGACCTCCAGCCAAGTGCCACTAACTGCATGTTCATTCCATTGTGGAATTGGCACCCATATATTAACACATAAGTGGCAGCCACTTTAATACGGACAAGTTAATGGGTTATCTGGGGACTAAGGTAGATGGTGATCTCCCCTTTAACAATCATATCTCCACAGTAGTTAGGACAGCCTTCTATGTAGGCCATCTGATTTCTAAAGGATTCCCATCTAAACATACTGGGGTTATAGTGCCCCTTTACTCATCACTCATCAGTCCCATCACAGAGTATAATAACCGATTTGGGATGTACCTCACAAGACACTTCCAACAGCTAGGAGGTCCACAAATGTACCTTGACAAAGGGAATACTGGCCTCCAACATATGGCCTATGCAGCCAGACTGAATAAAATTGTGCTTTACTCAGTGGCATCTCATTTACTCGCGATGATCTCCGCTGGCCAATACAGCCATGTCGAACTCAGGCTTAATGGATATGCTCCATCTATGGGAATCCATGTCACAGTGAACCACACACTGTAGTGAGCTGAACCTTGCCACAACACTAACTGGAAGATGCTGGAGGGACAGATTCCTGTCACAGACACTCCCCATACTTTGGAACAACATCCCTAACTACATTATACAGAGCCCCTCATTAACACTCTGCAAGGGAAACCTTGAAGAGTGGATGGGGAACAGTAGATGCACCCCAGGGATCCTGCCTTTGGCTCTGCACCACAGAGGGACAGTTAATGAATCAATGGGGTGGCAAAAGCTGACACATTTTGGCTGGGCTTATGAATGGCCTCTGGCAGTTGGCCAAGTACCTACCTATGAATCTATACATACAGTATCAGCACATGCTGATAGCTTAATTTACTGTTCAGGTGTTGACTTACCATGTGCCAATGGCAGTTGTGTGTGCAATAGTTGTGGGCTGCCTATGTTGGATGCACACAGTAGACTGCCTATGCATGGCAATTTACAGGTAGTCTTGTGTGTGTGTGCCATCAATTTTTACTGTGTGTGCAGGTGGAGAAAGGTGTCAGTCCCTAGGTGCCTACATTGTCAGTGTGTGTGCTATACGTTCCCTCTTTGCCACGGCATGGGCATACTGGGCACGCCTCCATCTGCCTACTGGGGCTGGCTCAGGGTGTTCGTGGTCTGAGTACCTCTGTGCCTGTGGGGCCCTTGGCAATGGTGGTGGGCTGTGAGGGCCTTCACCATTCTGTCCCTGCTGCAGCTATTTCCGCAGGACCATATTGTGTAGCATGGCACATACTACGAAGATGTGAGCACACGTGCCTGGAGAGTACTGCAAGGCTCCACCAGATATGTCCAAGCAATGGAACTGTGATTTCAGCATCCCAAACACATGCTCTATGATGATTCTGGCTTGTACATGTGCCTCACTATGGCGTTTCTGCATGGGTGTGTGTGCATTTCTGATGGGAGTCATCATCCACGGTTCCAGTGCATAGCCAGCATCCCCCACCAGGTGGCTATTTGGGATGTCCCCCTGGCAAATAACTGATACAGCTGTGAGGCATGCCAGATGTGGGAGTCATGATAGCTTCCAGGGCTGCCAGCACACACATCCATGATAATGTCCTGGGCATTGCACGTGACCTGGCAGTTGATGGAGGGATATCCCTTGTGGTTTATGTAGCAACTACCCTGCTCACCGGGTGGTGACTTGATGTGTATGTGCATGCAGTCTATTGCACCCAGTACCTCTGGGTTTTCTGCCACACAGTGGAAGAGACACATATTGCTGGCCATCTCCTCCTGCATTCGGGGGTAGTATATGTGCTCATTGGCATGTGGTAACATGGCATCCAGGAAGTGGTGTAGTACCCTGGATGCTGATGCTTGTGAGATCCCCATGATATCCCCAGTTGGTCTTTGAAAGGTACCTGTAGCTAGTATTTTCAGGCTTACACATACCTTCATATCCAGTGGGATGGGTTCCCCTCTGTTTGTTCTGGCTCTGAGGCATGGCCATCACAGCTCCACAAGTTGCTGTAGGATGACCCTGTCCACCCTGTAATGCTCTACTATCACCAGATCATGTAGCCCCTGGTAGGTTACCGTGGGTCTGAACACTCTCCTCCTCCTCTGGTGCCTGAGGTGGTCATGTCCATCATCCTCCACACCACCTTCTGTCTCCAACACATGCTAGTGGATCAAAGCTCTGGCAGCCCCTAACATGTACACACTAAAATTTCCCTGTCTATATATACCATTGGTGCAGAGTGTATGGGAATACACAAATGTGTGTGAGGTGCTTTCACACTTTATACTATTGTGCTATGGATGCTGCCGATGTCAGTGAGTGTGTGTATAAGCTATTCCAGCTGCAGTGTATATTAATTATGGGTTTTGCAATGAGTACTGCAAGTGTGGAACCTTTACTGTGGAGATGTGCTTGCCTGCCTTGATTAATCTGTTGCCCTTTAATTCACTTTGAAACCTGGATCCCCTCCCATTATCAGGCATGCATCCACCTGCCATCTTTCTTGTTTTGTACTTTCCCTACGCAGTAATGGCAAAATGTGTCTTGTTGCTGATATACTGCAAATTGGCTTTGTTCTGCTTTGACACTTTACTGTTTTCTTTGCAGTACAGCCCCTCCCCTTTCCTGTTCTGCAGGTAGCTGCTTGCAGCCTTGTTAGCTGTTTTCAATGGCCCACTGTAGGCTCCTAGGTGTTAATTAGTCATTTGTACTCCCGTTTCACTGCTGCAGCATTTCCTTATTTCTTTCCTATATCCTTCCTGTTTCAGCTGCAGTGCGTTCCGCTCATACCCATTTACCGGGTTTACGTGTGTTTTCATTTCCATTCACACGCATACTCAGTTACCTTGTGTACTCTCAGCTAAGCATAGCTATGGCCAGTTCAACACACCCCTATCCTGCAGCTTTGCCTAGCTAGGGGAAAACCAGTTTAGCAATGCTCCGATGTGCTTACAACAATGGCGACACACCCCTCTCTTGATGTCATCTTTATCTCAAGGGCACACCTCGGTGTTATAACGCTACACTGTGAGGTGCATCCTTACAGCAGCGGGGAATCTGTGATTCACTATTACTCCTCTCATTTGCATGGTATTGCCTACTAATTCCTAGGTACTGCGCATAACACTGTCACAGTCCCTTAGTAACCCTTGCACCATAGTATGGTGTAGCATGCCTGCCATTGACAATTATGGGGACATCGTGATATGTGTTTCATTGCAGTTTTATTCTATTTTTTTATATTTTCCTTGTGATACCCTTTGCGCACCGCTGCCCTGCGCTTCCACGTCGTAATAGTGCGACTATATATATATTAAATGTTAATTTTATATTTTGTACATGCTATTTTATGCCAATGGCTATATATTTAGCCACTGGCATATACTAACCATATAATACATGTGTTTGGTCGGCTGTCATGGCTCAGATTTTATGTTTGCAAAAATGTAAACCGTTTTCTACGGTTTACATTTCTGCATGCTTACCCTACACCTGCACCACTTCCTGGATCACTACATACCTTCATTTGCATGTTACACTGCTGCACATGGGGTAATTAGCATACAGGGCCCGGGAGTTGTGCGGGCATAGCGTACGCAGATATTGCATGTGGGAGCAGCTCGTACCTGGATTGCTCGGAGGCCATATTAGGTGTTAGAATGCCGATGCTACGCCTGCACCTGGCTCAAGCTTCATGAATCCTGAGGATTAATTTCCTGTTCAGGTGACTGAACCACATAGTGACCAGTTTATGTAAGAAATGTAAACTGTTGAGCCATACTTCTTACCTAAGTGTACAGGCACCAATTTCTCTGTCTGTGGTATTAAATGCTTGACTACATAGTGAAAGATACATATATATAAATAAATATATATATATATATATATATATATATATATATATATATATATATATATATATATATATAGCAATATAATTTCGATTTATGCACTTGTGCAAATAAGGTAGTATATTGCTTAACAATGGGATATTTTCAGTACTGGCAAGGACATGTGAAAATCCCATTATGTTCTGCTGCATTTCCATGGGCAAGAACACATCAAAATCTTTACACCAACACGAACAATTAGGATGCTGTATGCAGCAAAACAGTTTTGCAACCTCATTAACCTATTTAGGATGTCTGTAATTTGGGCAGATAATAAAGGCTTGCTCTTTTTAAGTTATTTTGATTCGGCATGATTTTACATGCTTCTCTTTGCCCACAGGAAATTTGCAACAGCCATATATCTCTGCATCTAAATGTTACTTCAACCATGTGTTCCCAACCAAATGTCCCACAGGATAATGCCTTACTATCTTGAAGTCTGAACCCATTTACTTCTCTTATGGATTCAAGTGCATTATCAAATAAATCTTATTTTCCATAATCATATGATAGTTGACATATTGCCTAAATATTTATCTACGCTGTTGTTTTCAAACATTAGGTCATAAACAGTCTGGCAATACCATATCCTGTCATGAGATCTTTAGTGTGAAAAAGGATGTAACAAGTCATATAACAAAGCTTGACAGGTACTATCAAACTGGCATTTTTTGAAATTTCTGTTTAATCTATTATATCCCTTGAGATCAAAAGAAAGGTATTCCATGCCTCACCTTTGAAAGTTATAAGAATGGATGGTAGTGGTTATTAGCTTGAACAGTTACTAGCTGTGGAAAGTTACGGCACACAGTAAAACCTTAAAACATAGATGGTAAAATCAATGGCACTCTTGACATGCAATAGTTTATTGGATAATACAGTATAGCATGACACGGCTAATCAGTTTCTTCTTTCCATTTACACAAGTATCTATTAATTGTAGCTGGCTTCCTAGTTAGAATAAACAAAAATGAAAAACTGTTAATGACTGTGAAAAACAGCCAGCAAATAAAAAAAAAAGTCTGCAAAGAAGAACATAGGGCTAATAGCAATGTATCAATTGACTTGCTCACTCCTGCAATGTTCTCCTGAGATAACCTCCTACATTTTTAGCAGCTGCTCATAATGCATACATTTCATTGTCTCTGTATTATGCTGTTATATTTTTGGGGCTCAGAAATGACCTTATTGGCTCCTAAATATATGAAACTTGCCTCGCTATCGTCTGAAATTATTTGCTGTACATTTTGATAAGCAAAACTATGTTGTTTCAGAATATTGCCTTTTTCTTTTACTTCTTCTGCATCATTTGCTACATTTCATTTGATGTTTGATTATTTTCAGACAACTGTTATAAAACAAATTTTCTAAAAGGTTGTTGTTTTATTTTTCTTCTCCCTACCTGTACCTCCAACCTTCAGTCATTTCCCTGCTTGACTTAATTCAGAGTCAGGGAAGGAGACATTATTATTTCAGCTAAAAAAGTGACATTTTGATGTTATTTCATTAATCAAAACTTGGAATAGAGTGAATGATCAATAAATAGGTGCTGGAGCCTGCAGTGACTCTATATCTGCAACCTCCTTGACACCTAGGTCTGTGAAGTGTCTCCAGCAAACCAGCCAATTTTCTGAGATAAAGAGGCATGCAAAAAGGCATGAGGCCACTCTCTAGTGTTCTGTATGGGGTGCTTGACTGAGTAGAAATCCTGCACCCCCTGCCCCCAAAGAAGGAGAGCTGGCATTGGTTGTTTTGTATCTCCTTCACCTGGCCTGCCATATAGCTTTCCTATACATTTTCACGGAGAAATCGCTTGTGCTTCAACAGACTGCAGAAAAAAAAGACAAATGGCACAACACCAAACACTTTCTGTCTTAGGAAATTAGTTAAACTATTCCAGGTGCCAGAAAGTCTGCTCTTCAAATTTTCCCTTAAAACTAGCTGGTTTCTCAGTAGTAGCACTAAAATCTGAACCCCTGTAATGAGCACTTGCTCTAGAACCTGCTGGAAAGCACTAGGAAGCCTGAAACTGATACAAGCATTCAACTCTGCTTGTCAATAAGGAGAAATTAATCGTAGGCACTAAACAGCCTATAATTGCAAAGGAAAGGGAAAACAGCTCTTAAACTTTACAAAACAAAAGCACCTAAACAGGCATGTCCAAGGGTCAGCTTCCAGTGATTTCTCCTGTCCACCTGTTGAATCTGGGCATACTGGGGCAATGCGGCAACTGTCTCATGTACACAGACAATCCTCTCCTCCTACCACCTAACACTACAACCTGCGAGAGATGCACTTACATAGCCAAACTGGAAGCAAAGCTCTCTCTGGCCAAGATTGTGTCAGACAGCCAAGAGGAGAAGGTTAACACCTGCACTACACCTCAAGCAACTCATAGCCCTTCAAAACTCACACCATCAACACCCACACATAGCAACACTTAGCCCACATATGCGGAGGCCCTTAACATTAACCTGCCTAAGCAACAAGGACCTCCGAAGCTGAACAGCAAACAAACACCAGTCACAACCAAAGTGACATATAGCTCACAACACCAGTGTGCCACCCAACAACAGCCCCTAAGGCAAGACAATGTACCCAACACTTTAGTCATAGGTGACTCTATAGTCAGGCACACTGATGTCCCACTCACCAGGCTGAACAAGGAGAAAATTACAGTCAGCTGCCTGTCAGGTGCCAGGATCCGCCACATAACGCATGCACTCAAGTCACTCCACAACAAGTACAAATATGACTCTGTCATTGTTCATGCTGGAGTGAATGACTTGAGATATACCTCCCTGGACTACATGAAAAGAGACAAGGAAGAGCTCTTGGATCATGTGGCCCAGGCAGGTATAACCCTAGCCCTGAGTAGCATCCTGCCTTTGCCCAGAATGATACCACAGTATAAGGACAAAATGATTGACTTCAACAATTGGCTAAGCTTCTGGTGTCATTCAAAGGGGATCCAGTATTTGTCTGCCTGGGAAGACATGATCGACAAACAATGATGCTTTGTCAGAGATGGTCTGCACCTGTCATCCCTGGGATTCAGGTTACTGGCTAAAGCTCCTGCCACCCCTATATTGCCTTTTTTAGGCAAGGTTCAAAGGATAAAACCACCACTGTAACAGATACAAGCATGCAAAATCTGAAGGTAATGCTACTCAATGCTAGAAGTCTAAACCTCAAAATGCACTCTCTCGAGGCACTCATAAAAATGGAGAACATCGATATCTGTGCAGTAACTGAGACCTGGCTCAAGGTTCCAGAGAGCACCCCAGCAATACCAGGCTGCAACTCATACCACACTTTTCTGCCACAAAACCAAGACTGAAACACTAAAGGTGGAGGAGTGTCCATATTCACCACGGATATTCACACCTCCAGGCTAGTTGCCCAACACAATGCATCTGAAATTCTCCAGGTGCAACTAACACTAGGTAAGACTGCAATCCAAATTGTAGCTTGCTACAGATCCCCCAACATGCCCCAAGATTCTCACTACACCTTTCTAAACATACTGGAAAATATTAAGATACAATCAATTACCCTAATAATGGGTGATTTCAACTACCCTACCATTAACTGGGAAAACTACTCAGGTGCCAACTCCTTTTCCCAACAGTTCTTAGAATTCATAAATTCCTATGCCTTGGATCAGCTAATCCATTGTCCCACCAGGGGCTCCAGTATCCTAGACCTGGTCATTACCAACATGGGAAATAAATCTCCACACCAGTGGTCACCCCCTCATTGATCAGGTCTGACCATAAGCAAATCACCCTTGACATCCACATCCTAGCCCCACCTCCCAGTAAGGAAACCTCCTTAAAAAACTTCTCCAAAGCCAACTTCATGCTACTGAAGTCAGAAGTGACAAACTTCATGACACCCATGCAGACGGCATCTGAAAGTTTGACTGCAGAATCCTACACTAAGGCACTGTACAAGCACACCCACTCATGCATGAATCATGCCATCCCAAATAGAACCAAGATGCTCTTCTCCAAAAAAAGGAAGCTAATCTGGTGGTCCCCTGCTATAAACAAACTATACAACAGAAGAAAGAAACTGTTGCAGAAAAGAAGAAAATCCCAGGATGCAAAAAAACTCCCACACCAGCCTCAGTAAGAAGCTGAGATCCCTCATAAAATTCTCAAAAGCTAGTTATGAAAATAAAATTGCCAAAGATTCCAAAGACAACCACAAGGCATTATATAGTTATGTCAAGAATCTAAATGGCAATGCTCAGATCTGCTTTGAGCTACAACAGAATGGCATTAAATATACTGATCCCAAGGATATTGCCAATATCCTGGCAGATTGATTTAGTGCCAACTTCACCCACCTCTCACCACCTAAAGGGCCCATCTCAATACCAAAAGATTGCCAAATTCCGGTAATCACGGCCACTCAGGTAGAAATTGCACTCTCCAAAGCTAAGAATACAGCATCCATGGGACCAGATGACATCCCAGGCTGTGTACTACATGAACTACAAAATGAACTGGCACCTCACCTAAGTGTCATGTTTAATCATAGCCTCACCTCAGGCTTCGTGCCCACTGAGTGGTGCACAGCTACAGTTATCCTACTCCACAAGGGGGGATCCACCTTGGATCCTGGGAACTACCGTCCCATCAGTCTGACAAGCCTGATCTGCAAGGGCATGGAATGCATTATCATGGAACTTATAAACAAAGACATTGTCAACCTTCAAACACTGGACCCCACCCAGTTTGGGTTTGTGAAGGGCCAATCTTGTCTCCTGAATCTGACTGACTTCTTCAAATCAGTCTCCAGAGCTGTGGACGAGGGTAAGGCAGTCCACACAGCCTATCTGGACCTCGCCAAGGCCTTCAACACAATCCTCCACTCTGGAATCATAGATAAACTTACTAAGCTGGGCATAAATCCCTACGTCACTTGATGAGTTGCCAACTGGCTTACTGAGAGAACCCAGACTGTAAAAGTAGCCGACTCCAAATTCAGCTCCAGACAAGCGACAAGTGGAGTACCTCAGGGTTCAGTCCTGGGACCACTCTTGTTTGGCATCTACTTCTCTGAAGTACAGGCCAATACTACGGGACTCTGGCTAACAAAGGCCACAGAAATACCTCTTATAAGAGAATCACAGGCCTAAAGCAGATGCCATATGCTGATCATCTAAAAAAACTCCAGCTATACTCTGTGGCATATCGTCTACTCAGAGGCGATCTCTGATTAACATACAAGGCCATGTCAAACCCTGAGCGTTTGGACATGCTCCACTTAAAGAAATCCCGATCCATCAGAGCCACATGCTCCAGGGATCTAAACCTTGTCATCACAATGAACAAAACATGCTGGAGGGATAGGTTCCTGACCCAGAGACTCCCCATACTTTAGAATAGACTGCCCATACATGTCAAGCAGAGCGCCTCATTGGCCCACTTCAAAAGGAACCTTGATGATTGGATGGGAGATAGGAAATTCACCCTGGGAATCATGTCAGCTGCCCTGCTAAACAGGGGTCCAGAGAAGTAAATATTGTGGGAAGAAATATCCAGGGAATTGTTATGGCTAGGCTTGCATAGGCCCTAGGGCCGATATCCTAGTACCAACCTATGAACCTATGAACCTATGAAATCATTGCTGATGCAATTTTTAATTATCAGCTGGCAGTGATTCACTTATTTAGAGAGATTTCTCCCTTTTTTGAGTTCATGCAGCTGTGGAATATGTAAGTTTGGAGTGTGGGGTGCCTGTTTCCACATTGAGGTGAAGGGGGGCTTGCCCCCTGCAAAAACATATAAGAATTATTTTTTCTCCCTTTTTACTTCTGAGCACTTTTTTTACCCTCTGACATGTCAACTGGGTCACTAGTCGGTATCTGGTCATTGAGAACACAGTATGATTCTCTGGCTGTGCGCGTAGTATTTGTGTCTACATACTTACTGTACTGAATGTTGTAAAATAGTATCTCATTAATACCCTCTGTTATGTAAGTTGAGGTACCCGGCAGATATGACATGTTTAACAGTGGAATGACATTCTTTTTGTTGAGTTAAAAACCTAGTGCTTCCAAGAAACATATGTTTGAGGTTTGCATTGCACCTTAAACCAAGTCCATTTTAAACTATGTTATTATACATTTTTGTTTTGTAAAAAACATCTTAGTGTGTTATAACTAATAAAACGAAGAACAGCAAACTAGGAAAAATCACAGGAACAGGAGTACTCAGCTTTCACCACAATAACTTTCTTGTTATTGTGGTGAAAGCTGAGTACTCCTGTTCCTGTGATTTATCTTAGTGTGTTATGCTCGATGGATAGTTCACTGCACAGGACTAATAATCTTTTCACTATTCCTTTCTAAGATTGTTCTTAGAACGCCATAAATGTGTGCCTCTCTAAAACTGAAATATACCTAAGAATACATGCATGTATGCACACATCACAGGGAGCACGTGTAGATATATACACAAAGGGCCATATGCACAGGTGAACACATACTCCTACAGGTCTTTCTTCTTTCATTTTTGTTCCTTTTTCTGTGCACATGCATAGCTTTTTGTCTGTCTTCTTTCACAAGGAATCCTTCCATTCCTTTTTTACTCTCATTTTATTTGCACTTTCCATATACCTCTGAGCTGCTTGTTGTGTGCTTGTCTGTTTCTAAGGAGTCTACCAGTTTAATCTCATTGTTGCCATTTTTCTTCTGTTCCTTTTTGTATACTACAGTTATTTCTATCTATTTTCCATTATTTTCTGTTTCTGTGACCAAGACTTATTTATTTATTTATTTTTGCTCAAGTAATCCACAGTCTTACATCTCAGCAAAGAATGACATTTATTATATTTATTCATTTCATGATAATTAGTTTTTCCTCTATGTTTCTTATGAACCTTAAATGCAGATCCTTAACTACCTTCTACAGCCATGCTGCCTTATTCTCAATTGGTTGTCTTATAATTAAGATTTTCAACTAGCTACTTAGCCACACTGTCACATCTTGTTACCTCATATAGGGGTGCCATGCCAAATATATTCTGAACAATACTTTGTGGTGCATTCACTTGTTGCCTTTGATCTGAATTCATGGTTTGGAAATGAATGAACTGTAATGACTAAGGGATGTGTGTTTGAGCTAAACACTGTTTGTTTAGCTGACAACAGTATGATGGCATTATTGTTGAAAGCAACTTTCAGCACATGTGTGGTGGTGCCATTTCTCCTCTATTGTGTGACTGTGGGGTTGGTATATATATATATATATATATATATATATATATATATATATATATATATATATATATATCTATATGGGTCTACCTGACAACACCGACGCACTACAACACTGACAATGAAATCACCGACACCACATAACCGAAAGTTCACAAACACGAAACCTCACATGCCTGACACACCACAATCCCGACAATCAACAAACAAAACAAATCCCCTGTCCAAAAAGCACACACACAACACAAGCACACCAAAATCCTTACAAACCCACACTAAACCTTACATACACAACTATCTATAACGTTAACCCAAACCCTAACCCTAAGGTCCGTCACTATCACACACTCACCTAACCCACGCCCTAACCCTAAATCACTTAACCCACCCCTAACCCTAAAGACTGTCACTATCGCACACTCACCTAACCCGCGCCCTATCCCTAACTCACTTAACCCGCCCCTAACCCTAAAGACTGTCACTATCGCACACTCACCAAACCCGTGCCCTAACCCTAACTCACTTAACCCGCCCCTAACCCTAAAGACTGTCACTATCGCACACTCACCTAACCTGTGCCCTAATCCTAACTCACTTAACCCGCCCCTAACCCTAAAGACTGTCACTATCGCACACTCACCTAACCCGCGCCCTAACCCTAACTCACTTAACCCACCCCTATCCCTAGAGTCCATCAATATCGCACACTTACCTTACTCGCACCCTAACCCTAGCGTCCGTCACTACCAAATACTTACACAGCCTTTTCACATGTCGGTGTTCTCAGCGTCGGGGTTTTCATCCGTCGGTGATCTCAGTTTTCGATCTTCTGGTGTCGGTGTTCTCATCGTCGGCATTGTCAGCTTTTGGCTTTGCCAGGTAGACCCATATATATATATATATATATATATATATATGTGTGTGTGTGTGTGTGTGTGTGTGTGTGTGTGTGTGTATTAATTTATTTATTTATTTAGTTATTTATTGACATCTGATTACCAGGAATGTCTAACTGGGTAGAAGCCCATTTTAGATGAAATGTTCAATGAGTTTGTTAAGAATGGCTATGACTTGGATATATTGGAAGAATTGAAGAGAATGCTAATACTTAATAGGGATACTACATATAAACCCTACCTTAGGACAGACGCGTGTATGAATGATCATGTGATCATTACATCAGGATCTAACATTGGAAATATAGTTAGAACTAGATATGTTATGAACTTTAGTAGTAGAACAGGTTCGGTTAAATATATCATAGCCAAATACTGGCCTGTGTTGATGGCCTGTCCAGAGGTTAGGCAAATTTTAGGTGAAAAGCCTTACTACTCATATAGGAATATGAGAAGTATTAAAAGCTTATTATGTTATAAAGATTTTAATTTTGGCTTAAAGCTGAATGCTTTCTCTGATCGTATTGGTACTTTTAAATGTATGAGCTGTTCTTGTTGTATAGACATTGCTGCTACCCCTAATTATGCATTTATTCATCCTGTTACTTTAAAAGAGTTTTACTTTAAATCGGTAGCATTCTGTAACAGTGTAAATGTGGTGTATTTGGCTACTTGTAATGCCTGTTCAGCATTCTATGTGGGCAAGACCACACGTAAACTTAAAGACAGAATAATTGAGCATAAGTCAGAGGTTAGAAGGGAGGTTGCGAATAATGCTCTTTTCAAGCATATTAAAACACATGGGAATACGCATTGCTTTAAATTTAGATGCCTAGATTTAGTTAAACCTCATAGTAGGGGTGGTGATATTAATAATGTTTTAGATATTAAGGAATATGAATGGATTTTAAGACTAGCAGCGGATTCTTCACCTGGATTAAATTCTACTGTTAGCCTAAAGCCTGTTTTAAGTAAAATTCAGCGTGTTAAGCTATTTTAAATATTTTTGCATTTTGTATATATGTTATATTATATTGTGTTTGTCGGTCATGTGATTTTGGCTGCTATCATGTGACTGTTTTTTTGCTCCTATTTAAAGCAAGCTGCTTTTGTTTTAATGATTGTTAGTAGTGAAGAAGGGTTTCACCCGAAAGCTTTGCTGTGATATATTAAATTGTTTTCTGCCTACGTTTGTTTGTTTCTTTGGGATTCCTGCATTCCAGTCTTGTTTTGTAGAAGCCCATTTTCAGCAGATTCCCAGGGAGAAAAGCTCCAAATTATTACAAAACATTTTAAGAACAATAATTTTATAATCTTCAAAAATAAAACAAAACCAAAGAAATATGGACATTTTGGTTGTCTTCCCTACACAGGGAGTAGAAGGGTGCAAGCCCCCTTGCAAAAATGCTTAAAGTAGTATTTGCTGAAGCTGGCTTTTTACATTTTTTTCACGGTTTCATCATTTGGACATATAGCAATTGATAAATAATGATAAACTGGATGACTTGATTGAAGTACCAGTTACATGCAATGGCTCAGAATGTTAGATAACTACTACACAGGAATATATCATTAAAGGGGAAAAGAAAGAATTTACTAAAACAATACTACAACAGTTATATGCAGATGATTGAAATCATGCTGTCTCTATTTCGTAATATAAAATTTATGAACACCACATTCTTGGGATCTCCTAATCTTGACCACAAGATGGCAGATCATATTGCAAGGCTAGGGATCTAAGACCCTCAGCTACAGCTGATAAGTATAAAAGATGTTTCCCAGAAGCTTGGTGAATGGAATCTGGTATTGAGTTAGTGACAGTGATATTTCTGTTCTTAGTAGAAAGGTATGATAAAGACGGAGAAAGGACTGACAAATGGTTAAAGATGTGGAGGTACAGTTGGAAACAATGAATTAAAGATTCAGTTTATGTTTGTCCTTTTAAACATTTCATACTACCTCACATTTCCTACACTCAGTGTTCTTACTTTTTTTTTCAGTCGTAAGACTAATGGGCACTTAACTGATGATGGGAGTTGTGTGAGTGGTGCACTCGTCAATATAAACTGATTTTTACATTTCCTACTTTCAGCAGTGTATACATCTGTATCTGTGTTGTAAGCATCCCTATTTAGGGAGTAACTACTATAGCAATAACCCACGCCTGGGTGTGGGTAATGCTGGATTTACCCACGGTTGGTCGCCCTCGGGACCAAACAAAGCCAACCGTGGGTAAATCCAGCATTACCCACACCCAGAAGTGGGTTATTGCTATTATACAATGACATTATTTAAGAAAAGAAATAATTACTTTTCTTAAATAATGGCATTGTATAATGCCTCTTTACTGCCCTTCCGCAGCTGTCTGGTATTCTGCGGCAGTTCTGATGTACTGCGCGCCTGCACAGTACATCAGAGCTGTGGGCAAAAGCAACGGAGAACGCAAGATCTCCATTGCTTTTTTTTACTGTTTCGCTATGATTAATGGGTTTAACATAGCGAGACAGCTTTAAAATAAGCAACGGATATCTCCGTTATTTTAAAGCTGTTTCGCTATGTTAAACCCATTTAATATAGTGAGACAGCTTTAAAAAAAAAGCAACGGAGATCGCAAGATCTCCGTTGCTTTTTACACACTGTGTCGCTATGTTAAAGGAGTTTAACATAGTGAGACAGCTTTAAAAAAAGCAACGGAGATCTCCGTTTTTTTAACCTGTGTCGCTATGTTAAACTCTTTAACATAGCGAGATTAGTTTATACTAACGGAAAAAGTCTGGGCGACCGGACCTTTTTCCGTTAGTATATTGAGGGATTTACAACGGGCACGCTGGTTGGGCTGGCCAATCAGCGTGCACGTTTTAGGGGAGGCATTGTATAATTGTGATGTTGCATTGGCCAACCTCTGAGCTAATCCTAAGAATGCTGCCTGATTCTTAGTGTGAAATAATAAGATTCACTTGGTAGTTCATGTCCTCCTCTCTGTCTTTACTAACCCATGACAGTCAGTGCATTCTATAATGTACTCCATGAAGTAGTGCACAGATATGTAACTGCCCTGCTAGTAGCACGTGGGTATTGTACTCATCCATTTCATTACAAAATAAATCAGCTGAACAGACTAGAAATAAAAGGTCCAACACCAAACTGTTAGGAGTCATATTCAAAATGAGAACAGCTATGACTGCATCAGCTTATATTCCCCTTCTGCATGCCATATCTGTTCACTACAAAACTGTTCTGGATCTGGTTTCAGGTGTGAAAGCCTGTGCTGTATATACCTGATGTTCACTTTCTTGCCTTATACCTCTTATTTTTATATCTAGATCATAAGTCAGAATTGTTTAATTCTGCCAAATGTAACTTATCTCTGCCACTTGCTTTGAAAAATGTATTTGTAAAGTCATTCAGTTTTTATGTGAGTTCTGATTTTTGAACCAACAATATTCTACGTAAGGCCATTGCACAGTTCCATCCCTAAGCTTTTTAATAAAAAAACAGTTCCCCTCCACGTAACATCACTACTGCTATTCATGCTCAAGACACGTTTAACAGTTTTATACATTTTATTATTCTTTCTTTTCTTTTAAGGTCTGTTTTATAAAAACTTATTTTACTTTTGTGCAGCAAATTTGTTGTGATTCTTGTGCAATAATTGTATATTTTAAAGTCAAGCTAATCTTTGTTGCACTAAGTGTTCCCCTGTTTATACAGTACTCTGTTTATGAGTAAAAAATAATATACAGTAGGGATATACCATAACTCCAGACATTCATATATTTTTCTTAAGGTCTTGTCCCCGTACAGGTAAAGGAACATTTGCTGTACTCAGTCATATCCCATTCATTTGCTAGCAAGGAAAAGAATTCAAAAAAATAATTTACCCACCTTCAAGAAGACATACAACTTGCTATACTTTCAGGGATAGTCCCAACAGAAATCCCAGTTATCTTATTCATTATAGGTTTCTCAGTAGTCTTGGATAGATTAGTATTTAATGTGTCTGATTTTCAGACTGAATCCTTTTTTTCACTTGAGGGAAAATATAAAAGCAAGTTTATAAAGAAGGATACGGTATACCACTAGCATACTTATATTTGTTTTTATAATTGAATGATTGCAATCTATAACCATTTATCTACATATATATATATATATATATATATATATATATATATATATATATGTATATACATACACAGGGGGATTCCTTTTAGGATCATCTTTCTTCCAATTAATGTTATTTCCATTCATGTATGTCATTATAATTACAATGATTTTAACAGTAACATCTGCTCAAGTGGGTTCCACCCATTTTGAATAAGAAAAGATTTATCTTTGTCAAACCACTGAACTGTTTTCCGCATGCGCGGTCTGAAAATTCTCATCCATTCATATGCAATTATTTAGCAGAACTTTGCTTCAGATGTTAGTTTGTAGACTAAACATAATTTCCTGCAGCATCAGCTGATGGCTGTTTCTTGACTTATCAAATATAGCTAACAATAACTTGTGGCCTTTCTCTGCTTTAAATGCTTATATGTGTGAGTTTGGTGAAATATATTACAAGTTGCTCATCTTCTCTTTGTCTATACTTACTTTCAGCTCTTGTCATCACTTTAAACCAGATGCAGCTGATTGCCAAAAGTCAACTTAGTGCTACATCAGCAGCATTCTTAGCCATGACAAAGAAACATCTAAAGATATTTTAACAGTTCTTTGCTTTCAGAAGAGTCATAAAACTGTTACAGAGATTCTTATGTAATTGCTTTCTTCAAGCGGTGCCAAGTTTGGTCATAATTTTTCTACTAGTTCCATTCTGTGCTCTATAATGAAAGAATTCTTAGAGGAATTATCTTGGCTGAAATATGGAGATTTAATTTTCCCAAGTAATTAATCATTCACAGGAAGGCTTGGACATTATTTGTGGGGGTGGGTTATTCCATCTTCTCTGGAACAGAGGTTTTCCTTGGACCAGAATTAATACCCTGATCAAAATGGTATTGCCTAGAAATGTTATTGCATTGTATACAGACACAGTTTGTCTTGTGAGTTTCAGAACCAGACATTTTCCCGGCCTTTTATTGTCTACTTCCTAGGTAATGCGTCATAAAATAGTGGCATCTGTTAAGGCTGTGACACCTGCACAATGTTAAACTATTAATACGGCTTTTCTGTCACATGATACTTTGTAGTGCAGCATTTCACAACATAGCAGACTATCCAACTTCTCTGTCTCATAAGCCTGATGCACATGGAGCCTTTAACCTCATTATTACTGCTTTCATTTACGAACGTTAGTGGGATATCAGTGCTACTCCACCTTATTATGCATTCATATTATTTCATCTTTGGAACAAATGCCTGTGTTGATAATGTTTTAAAATGTCCTTTGGGCACAATCTTTTAATCTGTGTAATAATGGTTGTCAAACTGCATTAGATACAAAGATGTGTTTCAGAGTATTTTTTAATATTATACTGACACCGACATAAAAATACTTCAGCATAGTTTGAACAGTTGAATTCAAATAACACTGCAAACGTTAAAAAAATTCTACCATGATTAAACTCTAGGAATTAAAATACCACTACTTCAGAATACAAACTGAATGTGAAATTCTGCATTTAGATTTATTCCTTACCATCATTTAGTTTTGAAGGCTCTTCCAGTTTCAGATGACCTCCCCCTGGTTGTTATCATAAAATAATACTTATTGGGGAAAGCTTGAAACACTATTTGACATCACTGGTCACTGCTGGTACACAAAGATAGGTCTGTGGTATAGCAGATGAAAGCACTTAGTTTCATTGTTTTTATAATAAATCTGTGGAAGATTGCATATCCGACTGGACTTGCTGCATTTTTGTTTTTGTTTTATGTCTGTGGTATACCCTAGATCCCCTTCGGGCAGAGTAATACATACATGTATCAAAGTGAATCTGTCACGTTTAGTATTTTTCTGTAGAAATAACTAAATTCTTTTATCTGCTACCTTAGTAGAGCTGCAGTTATCTAACCTCTTTCAATGTATCACCATTACTGATCTGCAAACGAGCCCCTTTTCAATGGAGGCCCAGGGAGAAAAGTTCCATGAGAAATATTAACACCATAACATATCCAACATACAGAATACTCAGGTAACTTTAGCAGCGTTACATACAAAGTGGTAATGGATAATGCAAATAAGTTTGCAGCAAAATAATCAGTATCGGGTACTTTTAAATAGTAATACATTGGTGGCTTGTAAATCCCAGGTTACTAGCATGGCTACTGCCTTTGAATTTCTGCTGGGAAGATTGCTGACTTTAAACCTATTCTTAAACCTAGAACCTATTCTATACCTGACCTATTCTTAAATATAGGACCATATTAAGTTTGTCCCAGTACTAAAATTACTTTGTGAAATGACAAGTGGAAGCATGACAGGGATACTCATGTTTCATTTGTGTTAAACAAAGGAAAACATATTAAAATTACATCACAGAGGAAAGTAATAGCTTGCAGGTGGGGGTACCTGGAAACAAATGTGTGCACCAGACTCATATAATAGTTCCTAACATTAGAAAAAAAAATGAGAAATTGTTTAAAAAAAAGTGAATAAACTCTTTACAAACAGAAGTTAGTAAATGAATCCAAGAATATTGCAAAGCTCAAATGAATGGGCATTACTCACATTTCATGAAAGACTGCAGTGACAGAACAAGGCCACATGATAAATGCTGTCAACAATTATCAGATATTTTTAAAAGCTCTAAATATTCCAAAGAAGGCTAGGATCGACACTGATTGAAGTTGTAAGATGAGCTAAATAAATATAATTTCTGTGACAGTAAGTCATGGAATCTTCTGGCATATAAACATCTCATATTTTTTAGCTACAAGTCAGTTTCTGTTTCATTACTGAATAATTTTAGTAAATGTCTACACTTACTATGCAGCTGTAAATTCCTCTTCTGACTTTATTCAAAGATCCTGCTCAGCAAATTATGTTGTGCCTTCACAGCTATATTTGTGAAGAGCAACTTATTCATAACTGGGTGGTGCAGTGATGCAGAGGTTAATGTCGTCGCTTCACAGAAAGAGGTTCTCTGGTTCAATTCTCAGCTGGGGTACCTTCTGTGTGGAGTTTGTATGTCCTCTCTGCGTTTATGTGTGTTTCCTCCATGTACTCCGGTTTCCTCCCACATTCCAAAGACATGTATCAGGAGCATTTCTCCCCAGGCCTCCTCTGAAAATAGACTATCTCCTAGTCAGACTTTCCAGGTCAACAAATGTTAACTAAATAAACAAAAACTGCCTCAGCTTCATTTCTAATCCAGTGTTATGCTAATATAAATGTATGTTGCCTCGATTGTTTATCCTCTTCTTGGAAGTTGCTCCCCACCTTTATTGAACTTATTTTACCTACATTACAATTTCTATAATATTTTTTCTACAATATATTTATGATTTGTGTCTACTTGTGAGTGGTAAATGGTTTTGAACTTTCTGTATATGATCACTAATGTGGTAATATCTGAACCTACATACAAGCCTGCAAAACTGCTGATGAAAGATTCTGTTGACTATTGAAAAAGCCCCTTTACTTGCCATCTGTCTTCCTCTTTTTCATCTCTCCTAAGACTTCTAAAATTAATTTGCTGCTGTACAGTGCACAGTTAATACTAATGGGTAATTAAACTCCTTGAATGAAATAATATTTTCTTAACTCATTCACTCCAGTGGAGCTCAGGAAGTTTGCACTGTAACTTCCAATGGCCGAAGCCTAAGCCTTTTGACTGAATCAAATTATGTCCCCACATTTCAAACAGATGTTCATATCTCTGGAACCATAGGGGTTATGAAAGAGGTATAAATGTCAAACTATTTAGCACAAATTATTTTTATAGTGGTAGTTTTCTTTAGGTTCTAGGTCTTAAACTGAATTTTATAAGCCACAGTAAACACAGTAACTATTACGTTTGTAATATTTTGTAAACAACTTACAATATATCAGCAATCCCTCAAGTTACACACATACTGTCAGCAGCATTTTCTTCATCTAGCTGAGAGCTTCCATATGAGGTTAAGGAGTTCTGTCTGTGTTACTTGGTTGTTGAAATATTTGGAAAAATGTAAAAATTATATCTATATAAATTAATATCATCAAAACAAAAGTTAATATCTATTTGCCTGCGGTAGACAGAGGTCAAATATTAACGTAGTTGGGTTTGCCATTGTGTAAGCTTTAAGATGAAATTTTTTATACCTTGTACATAGCATGGTTTTAGAATTACTGATGCAAATATAAACAAGCAATATTTGACTCCTGGAGGTGTCAGTATGAGTTAACTGCAGATGCACATGGAGGAGTCACTCTAATGTAATGAGTTAAATCAGTTATGAATCATACCCTTCCAGTTGCCATCCATGTCTGCTAGTCCCCACCCCCCATTTCTGTTTTCTTTGGCTTGGTTCCCCTTACTAGCCCATTGACAATGTAATACACCCAAATCATATGATTCATGTGTCTTCTTTATTCTTCTCCATGACATACTAAGCAATCAAAGTTGCCTTTAGTCGCTTTTATCATGCACAATTCCCTCCATTCTGCTATTGATAGGGGTAACTCTCCATTTTCAAGCAGCCTAATTTTTCTTTCTTGTTTAGTTACCAGAATGAGGCACAGCACTTCAAATGTGGCCTTGATAGTTCCCTGTAATGTGGTAGAATGACAGTCACATCAGTGGTATCCATGCTCTCTAGATACACACACACATACTCCTCTGGCCTTTATAACTACCTTTTCAATTTGTACTTAATGATTCATTTTTCTTCTGCTTTGCATTATATGCTACTATGGAATGATGGATTCTGGTGGTACCAACTTCTCTCAGAACCCTTTCCATCTTCCCTGGGTTCATCCAGTCAAACATCAGTGGATACCCTATCAAAATGAATAATACTGACATTTTACATTACATTACAGCTTCATTTTGTCTGTTAACTTAGCATTGTACACTAAGCTTTGTAGAATATGGACCCTGCATCTGCTACTACTGCCCAAAGCTTGCTATAATTATCAAGCAGAATGACCTTGCTATTCAGTGTACCAGTGTGACATACCCCATAAATATACTAAAGAGTCCTTATTGCAATGCAGAATACTGAAGCACGCCACTCATTGCTAACTGCTTTCTAGACAATTACCCACTGACTGCTGCCCTTCTTGTAGACCATCCAGATTTCTCTTCATGGCACAATTTTGAGCCATTCTCTTGCCATTTAATTTTTATATTAACATCCTTTATGGTGCACTGTCAAAGGCCTTTCCAGAATTCAGATGTAATAGAGTCAAAGGCTGCCCTCATCCAACTGTGGGGTGACCCTTTTCATTCAGATGAGTAAAACTGTGATTGCAGGATGGCTGCTGTCTTGTACAGCCATGCTTTTGACCACCTTCAATAAAATTAGCATCCAGGATCTCAATCAGCCATCTTAAATAATATCATTCTTAACCAAACTTTTCATATAAATTGACAATCACTGGCTATAAATCTCTAAGCCCTTCTTAGATATTACTTTGTGCAGGGAAAATGCCATTACTGTTTTCCAGTCTTACAGGTTCACTTTTAAGGTGCTCTGTTGAGCTTTTATCTGCCAGAAGTCCTGTAGATCTACATTCAATGCTTTTTTAGAGAGCCAATTCATGATTTGCAAGTTGGGATCACTGTTTTTTATCTGTTGATAATACTGGCCCCTCTCTGTACATTTTGATACAACAATGGCTCTCTCTAGAAGACTGTTTTTTTTTTTCTAGCCAGCTTATCACTGAATGTTCCTTCACCACTCATTCCATAAAAATGACCTGGATTCCAGCACTTTAAGTAGTCAACATTTTCTCACACTAAGGCATAGCAGCCACATTTCAAACTGTCAGCTATCCTTCCACAATTCTGGTAGTGTCTTCATTTCTGAAGTTACTAACATAATCCATACTGAAACACATCGTTCACTCCACCCTTCTATAAACTTTCTACTAAAGACATTTGGTAACATTCTGATAGCCTTACTCTAAGTTACTCCAAATTATTGTGTTTTAAGGTAGCTTTGCAGACAGGAATTACAGTGAATTACTGGAGCATCTTACAGAAAGGTTTCTAGGACTACACCTCTTTTGTAATGATATTTCAAGGACATTGTCCTAAAGTGACCTGTTGGCAGGGAAACAGATTTTCCATTTTTTTTTTCTTGGGAAAGTACCAGAAGTTATAAATCTGGACTGTTTGTGTACTGGAAAAGGTTTTTGTGGAATTTGGCATTTTAGGTGAGATCATTCATTAGGCCTGAGGCCTCATTTACTAGAATAGAATTTGCTTCTTTTGTGTACTAATTATGATACTGTCAGTTTGCTGTAGTCACTGTTCTACACACACACACACACACACACACACACACACACACACACACACACACACGCACTCACATAAGCATGAAAAAATATAATGAATCATAGCAATGACAAGAAATTGCACTTAAAGGTCATAGGTATAACATGCATTTCATCTCACAAAAATGCAATTTATGGAATTTCATCAATTTAAAAATAATGATTTCAGTGCTACTCAATATTGGTTACTCTTTAATCATTTGTTTTTGCATATGACATAAACAATTTTGCCCATTTCAGAACTGTTGTGAGTTTATACTGTGCATTTTTCCTTCTCTGGCAAATACTCATCTAATTGCCATAACTACTTCCTAAAACAATTGTTACACAAATATTTAGAAGTTAAAGTTTAAAAAATAAAGTTGAAATTCCTGGCTATAATAAGAATCTAGCTAGTTGACATAAATGGATACTGTTGTATTATGTTAGACTTTAGACACAACATTTAATTTAGGAAGCAGATGAACAATGCATTCTGGAATAAATATTAAATTGTACTAGTGTGCACACGCATGCACATGCATGCGTGCGTGTGTGTGTGTGTGTGTGTGTGTGTGTGCCGTTCCATGATGGATGGATATATAATCGATCATATCCTACAAATAAAACATCTTGGATGCAACAAAAATAACACAAGCTGTAACCAACTGTAATTTGCAAATCTTGGGTGTGGATAACTACTCCTTTACTGAATATGAGCCAGACTTCTAATGTTTCTTACCAGCAAGCTATAAAACTATAAGAAATATTCTTTTGAACCTTGTGTTTTTCTCAATTGGTGCCTATTACTTTTTCAGTGCTGAGTATTCATATATTTCATTATTTCATTATTTATTTATTTATTTCACATTTGTTAACCGGGTTGGTCTAGCTGAGTTACCAAAAAAAAAAACATTTTCAGTGGAGACCTGAGGAGAAAAACTCCAATAATGTCTACAGCAATAAAAAAATAAAAGAAACATTATACATAAGATAAAATAGAGCACAAACTGGAATGCCATTATACAGAACAAATTATAGTTGTCACATAAGAAAGTATGAGCAGTAAAAATATAAACACACAAACAGTTTAGTCACAGTGCTGAAAAGCTAGCATGTTCTAAGAATTAGAAGTAATGTCAAGACTCTTCCTAACTAGTGGTTGTAGAATGTGAATAGACAGAAGTATACTGGAGGTTAAGTGGGGTAAATGCAGTGACAGATCTTGGAGTTAAGCAGGGGATCTTTTAGTGTCTTTTTAAAGTTGTTGGCATTAGTTATACTTCTGATATGTAATGGAAGTTTGTTCCAGCTATGAGAGACAGAGTATTTATAAAGTTTTTTGCCTATATTTTTATAAGGTTTATAGGTCAGTAGTAACAGTTGGTTGGAACTATGAAGAGGATGATTGGGGGTGTAATAGGACAGAAGTTTGGAAAGTGATAGTCAGGAAGTGGGGTTACTGAGAAGGGACTGAGGAATTTGGAGTTGAGTGAGAATAAGTTGATGTTGGGAAATGAAGCCAGTGAAGTTTCTGTAGGACCAGGCAGTGGTGGGAGGAGTGGGGATGATTTACAGCAAATCTAGCAACTTTATTGTATGTTGATTCAAATTTGTGAATAAGGGAAGGTTGTAGGTTAGGCAGGATAGGAGAGGCATAGCGTACGGTGGGTAATAAGAAAGTTCGAGCAAGGGCACATTTAAATTCTTTACAAAAGTATTTTTTTATTTCTGTAAAGTAGGCCTAATTTTTTATGGGTTTTTTTGATCCTTTGTTGGACATGCAGGTCAAAATTTAGTTGGCCATCAATATTGCTGCCAAGGAGTTTAGTTTGTGTTTCGACTTTTATAATACTGTTGTTGAGAGAAGAGATTGAAAAGGTAGATTTACAGTGGGACAGTGAGTTAGGCAGAAAAAGGAGGAGTTTTGTTTTATTGGGATTGAGGATGAGCTGATTGTCATTGAGGCATCTTTCTACAGAAGAAAATGAGTTTTCAGAAGTAGTTAACAGGTCTGACAAGTTTTCAGAGACAGATATCAATGTGTTGTCATCTGCATATTGGATAATAGAGGAGTGATCTCAAAAATTACGGGGGTTATTGGTAAAGATGTTGAATAGCAGAGGGCCAAGCATGGATCCTTGGCCTACCTCAGTTTGGATAGAGTTAAGCCATCTAACTGATTGTTGTCTGTTAGAGAGGTAGCTGGAGAACCAGTTGAAGGCAGTATGAGAGAGGATAGTCTGGAGAGAAGTGCAGAGTAAGAAACAATGTTGAAGGCTTTAGATAGATTGAGGAACAGGCAAGATACCAATAACAGTTCGTTGTTCATTCATAGCTCCTTTCTTTTACTTCTTACCTTGATGTTGCTTAGTCTGTAAGCAAGATTTTATTTATTTTACATCTGTTAACCAGGAAAGTCCGACTTGGAATGAAACCAATTTTCAGCGGAGGCCCAAGGAGAAAGTCTCAAGATGCATGTCTTTGTAACATAGGAGAAAACCAGAGCAAACCCACATGAATGCAGGGAGGACGCGAGACTCCACATAGAAAGCACCCCAGCCAAGAATCGAACCAGAGAATCTCTTGCTGTGCGGCGACAACGCTACCGCTGAACCACTGCGCCGTCTGTTAAAGCTGAAGTCACCAAAACCAGAGAATGTTTGTGATGATATTCCATCACTGATCAGTGACATTTATCAAACTCCTTTTCTAAAGTATTCTAATTCTGCAGCACCCCCAACAACTTTTCACAATATGAATGCCTCTGGTGGTTCTTTTTCAGAAGTATGCTTACTTAAACATAATCACTGTCACATTTCTTTGTTGTTTTAGGCACATTTTAATATACTTCAGTTTGGAGACAAATATGAATTATAAATTAAATACTAAATAGATACACCTATTACACCCAAGGATCACAGTTCTGTGACTGGTCCCACAAAACCACACACTGCTAGAATGCAACAGCTGCAACCAGCAACAAACACATACACAGCATAACCCACAGCTGTCAAAGTGGACTATCTTGTGAATTGTCAGAAAATAAAAACTCATAATCTGAAAAACACCAGATAGACTCAATAAAAGTATTTACTAAATGCAGTATTGTACATTGCAGACATGTTAAATACTTGTTATACCATTTGGGGTGCCCTCTTGTAACCTCTGTTTCCCACATCCAGACATCTCCAGGACAATGTTGTCTCAGGTCATTGTATCAATACCTGCCCAGCTCAGTGGTAGCTAAGATGCCTGTTGGCCTGGACAGCAGAGCAGCTATGCCATGCCAGGTATCCACCTTCCTGACAGGGCCTCTGTAAGGTTCCAAAAGTTGAAAGTTTAACTGACTTCACAGGAGATACAGTATAATTTTGCTTTCCTTTATGCAGCAGCCAGGTACTTTCTGTGGGACACTAGCACTGACAGCAACTTCTATGAATAATTACAAAACTAATATGACAGCATGCGATCCACACACACTACATGAGACACTGAATCACGTGCAGCACACCTTAGGGCCTCATAGATAAAGGACAAACTAGAATATATTATTGACATTTGTGGGTGCTCCGTCATTTTGAATGCAAAACCATTCATGAAAGAATGTAGCAGACATATTGCAACAGCTTGATTCACTTCCAGACAGCACATAAACAAAAGTTTCATAGGAGACAGGCCATGGGAACCACACAGTGGTCTATCTTAATGTGGCAAGACATATATTAGAAGTGTCACATATATGTGAATATCTCACTATTGAATGGCTCCTGTATTGGTATGCTTGGTAGGTTAAGAGTACAGTGTATAATAATACTCATGTTACAACAGGCACCTATAGCTATAAGCTATTACACTAATGTGTCTGCTTACATGCAACCCTAATATGGGATGACAATCCATTAACACAGGACAGTCACCTCCACACACAATTCAGATAGATGTTACCTGTGTTACGCCACTGTGGTATCCTGTGCATGCTTGTGGAGGAATAGGTAGTGGTAAATATAGCAAAAAGAAATGTTATCTATAAATACTCTAAGCATACCCTGCAGAAGACATCACCACACAGCTGTGGAGTATTCCCTACAACCCACACTGAGATCCCTGCCTAAGGTACAATGGTAGATGACAGCTTCATTTGTTACCACTGCCAAAATGTCCCAGTCACCCAAGCAGCCCCTGCACACATGGTCCAACACACGTGCCATCAGTGACACCAACATACATTACATCACACACACTGGGTCCATGTTAGTATGTATCCCAGTAATACCCCTGCACAGGTTCACCCAGAACTCCACATACACTCTTACAGTCTGGGAGACCTCTGTGGCAGAACACATATATGATCATCATAGTGCACTCATCCTGATGTACCCAGCCATGTCCTATAGTATCAGCTTGCCATCACAGTGATATAGCTATCTCTGTGAACCTACACATGCCTTTCTAGTCTATTTTTTCCTGTTCTCCTAGGTGTAATCATGTCTGCCAGGGGGTCAGATAGCAGATCTTGGGCAAGTTCAAAACTGTAGGGAATGATGTCTTGTTACAAGTTACATGTGGGAAATAACTGCTTAGAAGGGGATGGGGTGATGAAAAGCCTCTACAAGTCTGTGTGTGGGAAACAGAGATGCACATCAGTGACATGGGTGGGTGGATCTGCACCATGCATCAGTTTCAGAAGCATGTAAATGAGATGGCATGATGGGCATTAGGAAGGCATGGAACAAAGCAACGAAAAGGGCAGTGGCACAAGGTGGTCCTTAGTCAAGCTCAGTGAGGAGGAATCAGTTCTGACATCCCTGCACGTTGATGCAAATTAATGACGAGGGTTCATCATCATACCTGGTGGTGTCAATACAGGTTTTAGGAGGAGAGACACACCACATATCTCTCACAGAGACCAGCAAGGTAAGTACCCTTCCTGCAAGGGGCATACTACAACTGTGAGTGTACCAATGCCACAAAGTTTGCACTAACCACTGCATTGGTCGTTTATACATACAATGGTAATAAAGACTTAGAGGACCACTGCCACAGGTAAGGGATTCAAATTCAGCTGTTGGAGGCCAGCTTTCATTACCATGTATGCCATGGGTTATGAAGGATTGTGGGGGAACATTATCACACAGTGATGTTATGTATTTCTAAACAAAGTGCACACCACTGCTACCAAGACATATTTAGATGTTGGGTCAGAAAAAAGAGGCTGAGGACAGTCCTCTGCCAGGGTCTAGCAATGAAGCCAACATATACATTGAGTGAGTCACTCCTAGATGGGCCTGCAGTGACTGGATGGGATGATACTGATGGGCCTGCAGTGACTGGATGGGATGATACTGAAGCCTCCCTACACCAAGCTTATAAACTGCACAGTATGACATACTACCTGTCTAGTGTCGGGAGGCCTCCACTTGGATTCCATGGCCACTGCTAATGGTGAGCTGGCAGGGCTGGATGACTGCATTGCATTTCATGTACAGATGCCCACTGTATAGCAGGTTTGTAGAGCATCATGGCATCACCCATTGTCACAGCTGTCTCCTGACAACCAATAAATGTGCAAGGTTGCAATCTGGGCAAATGCCATAACTAATAAATTGCAACCGGTCAATAATCCAAAAGCTTTAATGTGTTAAGCTCTTTCCCTCTGATGTCTCGGCCGTAGCCTTCAAGGAGTAAAGAACCACAAAAAGACATACACCTTATATAATAGCAGCAAGCAATAAATTAATTATCCACTTAAAAAATTAAAAAATTAAACAATACAATAAAACAATAAAGAAACTAAATTAATACTCTCCAGTACAATTCCTCGTTTAACCCATGAAGGTATAAAGTACCAAACTTTAAAATATAAACAGATTCTTTAAATAGTAACTGTTTTTTAAATTATTTACATCAAATTGAGATGCATTGATTTTCTCTAGCACCATTCCTTTCAGCCCCTCATTGCTGCCTTGATGAAATTTCTTAAAATGCATTGCAACAGAACTTTCTTCTTTCCTATTACTGATATCCCTTACATGTTCCATTAATCTAACTTTAAATTACCTCTTTGTCTCCCCAATATAAAATTGGTTACAGGGGCATCTGTGGGCATAGATAACGCCCTCAGAGTTACATGTAAAATGATCCCATGTGTTAAAACATATATTATTAATTTGTGGAAAGCTGAAAAACTGGGGATTTCCTCTAGAAGAGGCAAAAATATTCCAAATTTCATAGTAAGGAGCAAATGTACTATGCCTTCCATGTATTTAGAACATAGAGTAATATCAAGTGGGACATCAATTTGTGGTAGGTGTAAGGCATGTAAGTTTGTGGTTAGCAGCTTTCCACAAATTAATAATATATTTTTTAACACATGGGATCATTTAACACATGGTTTGACTAGTGGTTCATGCACCTGCTGGAGTGGACAGGTGAGAGAGAGCAACAAAGGGAATGTGCCTGTTTGCCTCTCTCTGGGGGAAGTGTGTGGGGGGGGGGCATGTTCTGGAGCACAAAATGTGTACCAGTTCATGGTGGAAACTGGAAAAATATCCAAGATTTGCTTCTACTAGCAGGTGGAGTAATTTGTGGACTGATGTCACTCATGGAAATGAATGACAGTCCTGCACTAGACCCAGTGATCGTCTTCTTAGAGCACTTATGGGAAATGAGAACATAAACTTAGGAACCAGCAGAATGCCCCTCTTCATCCACACATCTGACAGTCTCAGATTCAGTTCACCATAAAACTGCCCAAGGGTTAATGAGTCATGGAGCTCCTGACAGAGGAACAAATGGATCATTAGGTCAGCTGTGAGGGAGAGATGATGGTCAGTGGATGACGGTACAAAGAAGAAAATGCAAACAAACAAAACTATAGGTGAGAAATAGAGGGGAGAAGGGTTATGTATATATTTATGTGACTGTGAATATACACATGCTCCACTGTGCCTGCACTTACCTACTGGTTGGTCCTGTGGAATGTCTCCATGCAGAAAGCAATGACACAGATAACTTGCTCATGACATATTTGGGAATCATGGTCATTACCAGGGTTCTTTGCAGACACATGGTTCATTAGTCCTTGCACAATTCATACTCTTTGTCAGTTGATGGACTGGTAACTGTTCCTAATGATGTACTGCTGTCCATGGAGAGGAGGAGAAAAGAGAAGTGGGATGAATGAGAGTCAGTAAGCAAGGGGATGACAAGATGAAATAAGGAAGTATGAAACAGGGGTAAAGGGGTGTGAGAGGACTGTAAGGTTCATATAAGTGCAGATGCACTTTTGTTTGGGTGAAGAGGTGTTCCTTGAGCTGTTGTCTGACATCTGAGTACGTTTGAACATCTCTGATTGAGAGTGGAATGGAGTCCCATAGTTTAGGTGCTTGAATGGAGAATGAAACTGAGTTTTTTGGAGTTAGTAGAGTGAGTTTGCGATTGAGAGATACCCCTGAGATTATATGTGCGAGTTTGGTGAAAAGTTTATGAGTGAGAGGGAAAGATGTCTCACAAAAATGTTTTTTATGAATTGGTGATCCTAGTAGGAGATTGGCTGTCAAATGTACTGGGAACCATTTAGTTTTTAGGCAGTAGATTTCATTAATGGGGGAGTTATTAATGAGCTGTGATATTTTATTGGAAATGGTTTACAACGTGGAGGTATTTTTCTTTGAGGATGCATCTATTATAGATAGTTCATATTTGAATTAAGATAAGATTATTCCTTTGTTTGTGGCAGCTTTTGCTGTCTTCAACTGACGAGGTAATAGTGTTGTTTGCCCAGAACTGTTGTGTGCTAATGATCTTTTTGCATATGTGTAGTAGAAAGTTAAGACATTGGTCTAGTCAAATGCCAAGGTATTTGAAAGATGTGGTAATTTCTATGGTGGTATTGTTAACATTTTAACATTAAGGAAACTGGGTGCTTTTGCTATTTTTTGGTTGGTTGGTTCTATATAGCATTACTTTTGTTTTTGTGGGATAGAATATACGTTTATGGCCTATTAGCCATTGGTTGAGGGTTTGGAGGTTATCTTGGAGCTGAGATTGTACAATAGAATAGGATTTGTTTGACATGTAGATGACCATGTTACCTGCGTAAAGAATTAGAGGTATCTGAGGGGAATCAGATCGGAGTTTGTTGATAAATATGGAAAATAGCAGAGGAGCTAAAGCAGAATCCTGGGGAACTCTTTTCATAAGATGAGTTGTTTCAGATGTGGTGGTGTCTACTTTCACCTTGAAGGATCTATTGGTGAGGAAATCTACAAACCAAGGTTTTGATCATCACCGGTGCCTATTTTAGTTAATTTCTCAAACAGTAAGTTATGATCAATTAAATCAAAGGCTTTTGTGAGGTCAATAAAGACAGTTCCTGTCAGGTTGCCTTTGTCCATACTGGGTAGGATGTCATCTGTGAGGGAGTAGAGAGCTGTTTTAGTGCTACATCCAGACCAAAATCCATGGTGCTTCCTGGTTACAAGATAGTATTGATGTAAATAAGCAGTAATTTGGTTGTAGATAATTTTTCTAGTATTTTACCTAAAAGTGGAAATACTGAGATTGGATGGTTTTGCAAAGCAGTAGTTGGCTTGGGTAGTTTTGGAGTAAGAGTGAATATTGTTGTTTTCCATTTCCTGAAACATGATTTTATTAATTAAGCAGAGGTTGTATATATGAGTGAGAGTGTAGGACATGACGTCTTTACAAAGGTGAATGAACCAAAGGGCTAGGTTAGCTGACCTTGGGGTAGTATATATTTGTATTTGGTCCTTTTGTGTTTATATCTCTTTGGTTCTAATCTTTTTGAGGTAGAATAGTGGAATGTAAAGAGGGTAAAGGGTAGCTGTGGGCATAGCAGGTTTGTGTTGTTGTTGATGATATGTGGCAGGTTGCCAAACTCATTGAGGAAGTCAGTGCATGAGAGCTTGTCTGTGGTTATGTTAGAGGGGTTCAGAAATGTGAGTTTTTCGATCAGTCAACAGGATGATTTCTGTCCAGAATCTTTTGGGTTTGGGTACAACTGAGATTTATTTATTTGGGTAGTGGGCGTTTTTGTGTTTGTGGATGGATTGCTTGGGTAGGTTGCATAGTGAGGTATATTTGGCATGGGAATCTGTGGTGGGGTTACATTTCCAATTGTGTCAAACTTCATCATGTAATTCAAGAAGTGTTGGAGTTCATTAAATGCCCAGTCACGTTTATGAGGTAGAAGTAGCCTTTGTACTAAGGGAACGAATTTGTTTTGCAAGTGCAGTAAGTTATTGGTAAGGTTGTTAGCTGCTTCACTGAGATCTTTTAAGGCAAGTAAGTGAGACCGATCAAGGGTGGCAAGGCAGATTTTAAGATTAGTGATACTCTGGTTTTGTGTCTGAAGATTATATTTAAGTGTGTATTTTAACATTTTATTATGTACTGAGAAAGTTATGGGGCATTGATCATTGAAGGAGGTTGCATATATGATGAGGTTAGATACCATAGGTTCATAGATTCATAGGTATGTACTAGGCTAATGGCCCTGGAGCCTTTACAAACCTAGCCCGTAGGATTACCCTGGCATTGTGCCACCCGACCTTAGTTCCCAGTGCCTCTGTTGTGTACAGCCACTGGAGTGATCCCTGGGGTGAATTTTATATTTCCCATCCACTCATCAAGATTTCTCTTGACGAGGGCCAGTGAGGTGCTCTGCTTGACATGTATGGGAAGTCTATTCCATAGCATGGGCAGTCTCTGGGTTATGAACCTGTCCCTCCAGCATGTTCTGTTGATTGTGGTAATGAGGTTGAGGTCTCTGGAGCGTGTTGTGCTGAGGGACTGGAATTTCTTCAGATGTAGCATTTCTAACAGAGCTGGGTCAGACATGGCTTTGTAAGTCAAGCAGAGATTGCCATTAAGTAGGCAATATGAGACAGAGAATAGTTGGAGTTTTTTTTTAATCTGTCCATATAGGACAAATGTTTATGGCCCAGGATCCTCTTTGTGAGGTACTTTGGAGGCCTCTCCAGTTGTTGCAGGTGTGTAGTGAGGTACATGCCAAATAGGGCATTGTACATAATGATTGGCCTAATGAGGGAAGAGTAGAGGGAGACAATGACCTCTTTCTTCCTGGATGCAAAACCCTTAGTAATGAGATGTGCCACATAGAAGGACTTTCTGACCACAGTGGCAATGTGGTAGTCAAAAGAGAGGTTGCTGTCAACCTGTGTTCCCAGATCTCTTATAATGCCTTCTGTGTTCAGTGGGCCACCATCAATGTGGTAATTCATGGGAACTGGGATTTTCCCAAAGGGGATGACGACAAATTTTTTGGCATTGAGCTTAAGGCCATGGTTCTGACACCAGTTGATGGTCTCAGTGAGGCCTTTCTGTAGGATGTCAGCATCACTTGGGGAGTTAATAATAGCTCCCAACTTGCAATCATCTGCGAACTTTGTCATCTAGAGTCCCTTCGTGTTGGCTTGGACTTCAGAGAAGTAGATACCAAACAGGAGAGGACCCAGGAGCGAAACCTGTGGGACTCCACTCATGACTGGTCAGCAGGGAACCGTGTTTTTCCCAAAGGGGATGATGACACAATTTTTGACATTGAGCTTAAGGCCATGGTTCTGACACCAGTTGTTGGTCTCAGTGGGGCCTTTCTGTAGGATGTCAACATCACTTGGGGAGTTACTAATAGCTCCCAACTTGCAATCGTCTGTGAACTTTGTCAGCCAGAGTCCCTTCGTGTTGGCCTGGACTTCAGAGAAGTAGATACCAAACAGGAGAGGACCCAAGACCGAACCCTGTTTGACTCCACGCATGACTGGTCGGCAGTCTGACTTAGAGTCAGCTACTTTTACACTGTGGGTTCTACCTGTGAGCCAGTTTGCAACCCACCTAGTGATATAGGGGTTGATGCCTAGCTTGGTGAGATTTTATATGATTCCTGAGTGGGGAATGGTATCAAGGGCCTTAGCCAGATCAAGGTAGGATGTATGAACCACCTTGTCTTCATCCACAGCTCTGGTGACTGACTCAAACAAGTTGACCAAGTTGAGCAGGCATGATCTACCCTTCACAAAATCAAACTGTGTGGGATCCAGAGTTTGGAGATTCCCTATATCCTTGTTTATGAACCTATGAACCTTTGAGATGCTGGTTAATTAAAGTGTTTTCGGCTGCTAACATGTCTGCTTGCAATGTCACAGCATTTAGCATGGTCTTTTCCTTTATACTCAGACACAACTGCCTATGCCATTTCATACCTGGTAACTATGAATCATGGCCTGATTTCCCCTATTCTAATTAGCATGTCATTATGTTCTCATTAGATATCTACTTTTTCATTTGCTTATCATTATACAGTAATTTACATATATGCATATTTTACACCTTTTGGACCATTACCTCATAGCACTAAGTGGTTCTATGAATTGTTACCTAGCTGGATGTTCTGCCATCTGGTGCAGGAGCACATTGCAAGCTCCACTATTTGTCTAGCAATAGCTGCCTCACTTGCTACTTATTTTATCAGTTTTCTACATTACATACGGCCTGAAAATGTGTGGTATATCCATTACCCTGAAAATTTATTTGCTACCTTTAGATATTCATATCTATATGTCAAAGCTCTTCAATTTGCTTTGAAAAGCCAACATCCCTCATAATAATTAGGAGTACTTTTTGAATGTATTCAATATCCATATCTCAGAAACACCTCCCATGGTCAACATATTGTATGATATTCTCTTTGGCAATATTAATTTCTCTTGTTTTTTCATGCATGCATATACATCTTCTAAGCAGCAACCTTGTCTGTAGGATGCAGTCCCCACACTTTTAAGCTGTGCTTTGTGTTAAACATTTGCATCCCTGCTTTCTTTTTACTATGCCTTTCAGCATATTCTCTCTTGGCAATGGATTCCTCAGTAGGCTATATTCCTTTCAGTTGTGACCCACACTGTCCTACAACATATAACTGTCTAGGAAATCTGTATAAGAGTGTTGTAATACAAGGTCAGAATGCAAAAGCATAGGGGATTAATAAGACAGAAAGCAGATAGGAGATATACAGCAATAACTATATAGCAGACACAACTGTGATGAATAGTGTTTAAGTTGTAGCAGACACAACCATGGTCTGAATACTGGGAGTGGAATTAGGCTGCATACAGAATCATACCCCATAACTGTACAGATGAGGCCAGAATGTCCAGTATATGTGCCCATATCTGCTGCCTGTCCCCCTGTCTCCCTGGTAGGTCTGTGGGATGATCCCAGATGTTTAGCCAGCAAACAGGGAATACAAGTGATTGTCAAACATCTATGAGAACACACCTGTCACTGTAGCAACCCTCGAAACTGTTACGAGAATAATATTTCAAGTATGTCCTATCTACACTCCCATGTTGTCAATCTGTGACCAGAGTGTGTACATTAACAGAGTGAGATGTATGTCCATAATACTAATGTGTAATCTGGAACTTTGCGTGGCAACAGTCAGGTAGTGCTAACAAATATTGCTCCTACAGGTATGTTGGATACGAACACTGTGCTGAGGAATACAGACCATTATAACCTGTGCTGGTACTGTTCACTCTGGTATTGTAGGGAATTGTGAATGTTGCAGTTTCTCTGAATAATAAAGTATCACTGTTCACTGTCACCCACACTGCGCTACATAATATAACTGTGTAGGAAAGCATGTATATGTGTTTGTCAGGGCACTAAAGGTGGAAGAGGGCAATATTCTAGATATGTCCCGGCACACCAGCATGTAGTCAACACATGGCCAGAGTCTGTGCAGAAAAAGTTGGATAGCTATGCGCAAAACATCAGCCAGGAATCCGGGAGTATGTGTAGAAACAGTTAGTGTTAACAAACAGTCCCTCCACAGGTATACCAGGTAAGAGGTGTATACTGCAGGTAAAACCAGTTCATGTGTAACGATGATGACAGCCATATCACTGTCCAAACTAAGGCCATAGGGTAGTGTAGTGTAGTAAGACTTGTAAGGTACAGATAACAGTACTGACTAGGAAAGTAATGTGGACTACAGGAATATACTAGTGTTAATTGACATCTTTCTCTCCCCCCCACCGTATTTCCAACAATAATCAACATACCCACCCCAGCTGGTATGTAATGACTGTGATAACGTCCAATTGTTTGATAAATATGTTAATGATTCTCATGCATGTGCTATATTGAATTATTCCAACATTGGTGACATGGTGCCATCAATGTACCTGCATGCTGTTCTTATTACCACTGTGGTCCCATATATGCATGTGTTCTGTTTGCCATGTAACTGTTCCATAACTGGTGTCTGAGTTAATGGGAATATCTATCATGCTGTTATACCTAACCCTGGAATGTGTTGACTATTCCTAACCCACATATGATGATGAAATCTAAACACTATAGCACACTTGGGAAGGCCGGTCCCAGCGGACCCACCTGTCTCACCTCAGCTGGCTGTGGCACTGGGCACCAGCATGTCTGGGACCCAACCTGGGACCTCCCTGTCCATTGGTCCTGCACCACCTTCGGGAGGAACTGCCACAGGGGGTGGGGCTCGCCTCCCCCTGGGAGTAGGTACAGACAGGCACCTGTAACCCATTGCCAGGTCAGGGCCGTGTTGCGTAGAGAGATCGACCAGCAGTTTGGTGATCTTCTACACCAGCTCGAGGGCCACATGTTGCAATTAGAGAGTCATCCTGGCTCTGCAACTCAGCCCCCAGCAGAGCCACCTTTGGGGCTGTGAAGGTGCAGTGGTGACTGCCTATGGGTGGGGACCTCAGTCCCACTGTTACCACTAGTGGGCTTGTGGGCTTCTGATATCTTAACAACCCTCCCCATCAAGGTGTTTACCCCCCACATGTGTCATACACTGCCCCATGTATGCGTCTTGTTTATCTTGTTTGTCAGCCTACCCAACCTACCTCCCCAAATATGCCTACTACCCCTCCCCAAAATCCCACTCTCACCTGAAAAAAGAAAAAAAGGCAATCTCCACTGGACACATGTAATATAGTCTAATTGGCATCACAATGTATTATTGTTGTCCTCACCCACTCTCAGGGGTTTGAGTGTCCAAGTCTACCTCCAAATTCAGTGTATATGCACAGCTCTTGCTGTAAAAGAAATGGACAGCTATGGACCTTCCCTACACGCTTCCTGCACATCACTGGTTATTTTCCTTACTGTCTTTCCTCCTTTGTGCCCTTTATTTCACCACTTTCCTATCAACCCCTTTTTCTTTTCTTTTAAAGAAATTAGCGTGGGGATAAGCAGGAGTAAGCACTTTTAAGGAGCAGTAAGCGGGTTTAAGCCTGTGTGCATGGTGGTAAGCAATGCCTACACAGGTTAAGCAATTCAGAAGCTAACAGAGTATAAGAAACTGTAACCAGAAGTTAGCAGTGCTTACATCCACGCAAACACACGTAAACCTGCTTACAACTGCTTTAAAGTGTCTTAATCACTCTGTATCCAATGGCCTGTGTTCTGCCCAGCACCAAAATAAACAGTCTCTGCAAGGCTCGAACCTAGGACCCTGCACACCACAGTCAAAGTGATTTACCAGTAAGCCATGTCAGATATACATGACCCTCATGTTTTCAAATACATATCATCCAGCCCAGTCTTTCAACAGTACAGAGAATGTATTCCAACATTTAAATGTATGTGTGTGTGTAAATTTACTAATATCTAAACAGATACAACATATCTATATATATGTAGATATATATATATATATATATATATATATATATATATAAATATATACATATATATATATATATAAATATATATGAACATATATACATGCAAATGCCTACATTGATAGATATGTATGTATGCATCTATATGTCTGAATATATATGGCAGATTATATATATGTCAGCAGATATATGTGTGTGTATATTTGTATATATATATATATATATATATATATATATATATATATATATATATGGGCATACAGCCATAGATAATAATGGGGAAATAACAAAAACATATATGTCCACATGCAACGTTAATGGGGTTGAGAGGGCCCAAACAATATACGTCTTGTACGAATAGGTATACCCCCACCAACAGCCAAACATGTCCCCCTGCAATGCACTACCAAGTGTTGCAAATCCTATAACCAGGATCAGACACGGCATGGGCATCCCTATACACAGACACATATATGCAGATACAGATATACATATATATCTATACATATATATGGCTATATATGTAACTACACATACACATGCAGTAATATGTACATTAAGTTACATATGTAGTACATACACACAATATGGAACAGCCACTATTCCTACAGTTACCACCTTACCAACTGGAGACTGTATGAGCCACCCATACTAATGACATTCATTGCCTGCAAGGTATACCCACAGAGATATCAAAGGCTATAACACCATACACAGGTATGCATAAATGGGAAATCTTTATTTGTGTACTATTACAGTTGAATATGCCATGTCATATAGCTGTTTAGACATGGACATCCATATAAACTGAGAAATGCAACTGTGAAACAGGTATGTTAATACAGTAGTCCGAAAATGTTAACAAATGTTGCTGTCCAGGCCAAGGCCATCAAGTAGCACAATAGTAAAGACAGACTGGGCCACAGGTTACCAAACAATCAACAGTAAGTAATGCAGGTGTGTAGTTCAGCAGCCTCAAAATACACTCTGTAGACAATCACTAGGGGGTAAAGTACTCAGTTGACACACTGGGATGTAACTGATACATAACAAGGCATAACTGACACCATCACAAGCACACTGACAAACAGAACAGTCTGTATGGCATAGCAGGCTCTACAGGCATGCCATGGCACTGAGTAACATACTCCTGTCTGTAAGTGCATCACCACAACCAATGTGAGCACAGCCACATCTACATATGGCATGCTAGCTTATTATTACAGTATACTGACTATCTGTTCAACACCAACCTCATATGTGCCACCCACACACTAACCCTACATATACTGGGCCACTACACAGTGTGGTCCGCTGCCTGTCTGTGGTATGGGACATGTGTGTGTGTGGCCCTACAAACATGTAAGCCGATAGGGTAACATACAGTGGAGCACCATGTAACATCAGATAGAACAGGACCAAGAACAATGACATCTACCACAGTCTGTGCGCAGGCCAAGGTACATATTAACAATACACACACTGCCGACAGTCACCATAAATACACAGACCTCAGTACTGTAAACACACCACAAAATTTCCAGGTTATGTCATCAAATGTAACCCCTACTATACATTACATGTGTAGCAGTCTGATATCCTTACTGGGTTGTTACCAGATATGATGTCACTAATTATGGTGTACAGTACATATGCAGCCCTTACTGCATGACATATGTACAAAGGTTGTCAGGGTTGTGGCTGGAGGCATATACACAGGGCCAATACTGACATCTTGCTGTGATAACCTCATACATTTACTGTTGTAACAGGGTTTGTTGCACCATATGTCCTATGAGGGATTTGAAGTCAGTAACTCTACAAAACAGTGTAAGAAACTTCTCTGTGGGGAAGATTTTCAGTCCATATATTTCTAGTTAATCACTGTATATTAATCAGATCAGACAATAGTGGTAGAAGTAGCGAACGTAAACTCGTCAAGTCAAAAAGTAATAATATTAAGTAATAATGTAGGACAGCCATATCCACACACACCCTGTTAAACCAACATTACTCCAAATGCAGTATAGCAGCACTTACAGTTTGTAGTCAGGTCAGGCACATCCCCCTCCTGTGTGTTGGCCTGTCTCCACAGTGTATGTTGTTAGAGATACACCCCAATCCATCTGAGATACTGTTTGCCAAACAACAGATCGAGTTCCTGCTCACAGTGAATGAAAGGCCCAACAGCAACATGATGTTCCAAGATATTGGTGTGTGTTCCCATGCAATTGGCTATGGGAATGTTACCGCAGCTGTTCCACATGCAATCAGCCACAGGAGGGCTGCAATTCATGCAGAGACCATCAGTTGATTCTGAGCATCACTTAAAATACACATGCTGCTGCCTAAGCAAAGCAGGCGTAAGTCTCCACATCCACCAGAGAGGGAGTAAGAGAGGCAGACAGAGGCAGAGAAAAGCCAGGGAGGGTTGGGAGAGTAAAACTTATGCATGTTTGTGTCACACACCTACCAGTACAGGGTATTAAACCCCCGGTGACTATGCAGTGCTATCACATGTCCATGCAGTTATTGGATGTGCCACATAGGTTACATGTTGGTGAGTGCTCAGAATATATATATGATGGTGAGTGACATCTGCAATGGGGATATGGTAGCTATGTGGTAGGTGTAGTAGCCGTGCCTGCCTGCATGAACAGGTGTCAGCGTCAGCACAGCCACACTCTCATAGGGATGCACACACATTGCCACACTTGGCAGGGCCAGGAATACAACTCATCACTAGTGGGATTGCCACAACACAGTACTGTGCAGGTATCACATGCATGGAGGTTATATGTGCAAAGGTTACGTGGAGGTGTCTGACATCAGACAGCATGCTTCAGTATGCCAATAGGGGTTGTAGTGAGTGTGAATGTGGTCATGCGCATCATACATCACCCACACAAACATGGGTGCCAGTACTCACATGCATGTGTGCACAGCTTCATGGGTGTGTTGTGGTTGACAGTACCAGATGGCTATACAAGGCTAGGTGATGGGTATACCTTGGCATCAGGCCACATATCAATGGTCTGCATTGTGGCTCAGGGTTGTAGTGTCTGGAGTTGCCCATACAGGTGGTTATTGTATTCACCATCCAGTCACCTGGGTGACTATTGCAGGTGGCCAACGCTGTGCATTGCTTGCCATGAATATGTTCCTTAGTCCATGATATGGACAGTGTGTGAGATGTGCACACCTCCCACATACATGTACAATGATATGTGGAACTGTGCCTAGGGTGTCTGGCCTATGTTGTGTACACTGATCATTATCATCAGATGTGCCAGTCCTAGCCTCATGTGGTGGAAACTGTTCATAGACAGCGGATTGGTCCTGCACCTACATTGATAGCATGATACCAGTATTCCCTGGTGTCAGTGACATCTGTCCATACAGGGCTTGTGTTTCAGGCATGTTATGCTCTTTGTGGGTCACATTTTCCGGTCAACAAATGTTAAATAAAAATAAATAAAATTTGATGGCACCACATGTGTTGCAGGTGTCCAGTGGGGAACATGGGGGAGGTGCACTGTCGGCATATACATGCCTATTGGACTGATGGACAGGGTGCCATGCCCTCTGTAGCCCACTACAATCACACCATGATTACTATCAGTGGGTAATATGCAGGGTACTGCCAACATAGTGGCTGTTGCCTAGGCAAGTGTGTGTGTGTGTGTGTGTGTGTGTGTGTGTGTGTGTGTGTGTGTGTGTGTGTGTGTATGAGACATGGGTTGAGAGTGTACCCTGGGTAATACAAGGCTTGCTAACATTGTTCAGCTGGCATTGATGTCATATTTAGGAGTATGGATTTGCACCCCAGCCTCTTGGCTATTTCACATCTGTTATCCCTGTACGGTGGACATTGTGATATATACTTGGCCCACCATATAAGAAGTTTTCAAAACCCAATCCACATTGAGTTCAGTTGTTACACACTCACAACCACCACTACACACAGGATACTAATGACAAACACACACACACACACACACACACACACACACACACACACACACACACACACACACACACACACACACACACACACAAAAAATTGTCATGTCTGGGATTAGAACTACCTAGCTAGTATATTACACTATAGCACTACACCGTTATAGGATGCACCATGGAGATTACTGGGACTCACTTTCCCCAAAGGCGTATTTCACAGTGAATGACATCAGCAGGACTGCCTAAGTAGGGCATTTGAATTGTAGTCAGTGTGACTAGCCTAAAATGCATTGTCCCTACACAAACATAGAAACACTCCCAAAACATCCACCAGTGCCATGTGTGGGAATAGAACCCCTACCAGAGTTCAATATCACACTACAGCATGATGCTGTTATAGGACACATTATGGAGATTACTGCAGTTCTCCTTCCCCAAAGGTGTATTTCACAGTGAATGACATCAGCAGGATTGCCAAAGTAGGGCATTTGAATTGCAGTGAGTGTGACTAGCCTAAAATGCATTGCTCTCTCTACACACACACACACACACACACACACACACACACACACACACACACACACAATTGCCAGGTGTGGGATTAGAACTTCTGCTTAACTATTCTATCATACTACAATAGTACACAGTTATAGGACGTGCTATGGAGATTACTGGGCTGCAATCTTCCTAGAAGTGTATTTCTAGGTGGGTGACATCAGCAGCATTGTCAAAGTAGAACATTTGGATTGTAGGGAGTGTGACTACCCTAAAAAGCATTGCTCTCTACACAGACAGACACACATACAAACACACACTTGCAAAGCCTTGGATTTGAACTCCTACCTAAATAGTTTATCACACTACAGCAGTATGCAGTTATATGATGTGCTATGGAGATTACTGAGCTGCAGTCTTCCTAGAGGTGTATTTCAAGGTGGATGACATCAGCAGCCTTGCCAAAGTAGAGCATTTGAATTGTAGGGAGTGTGACTACCCTAAAAAGCATTGCTGTCTACACAGAGACACACACACAGTTGCCATGTCTGGGATTGGAACTCCTACCAAACTAGTTTATCACACCACAGCACTACACTGTTATGGGGTGCACCATGGAGATTATTGCACTACAACTCTCCCAAAGGTGCATTTCACAGTGGATATCCTCAGCAGGCTTGTCATAGTAGGGCTATGGGGAGGGTCGTTTGTGTGCATGGGCCATAACCCTTTCATCTAAAGGTTGACACACCACATGTGGGCACACACAGGGTCATAATCCACAGGTACATGTATACAGCTGCTAGATGACTACTTCCTTGTACAGTCATGTTGCACAGCTAGCACGTGCACCACATAGTTTGTAATGCTGATAGATACCGGTGGCTAGTATCTACAATGAGTGACATCTGAACTTCATGTGGTTGTGGCCCTTTGGCTGTGTGCTGGGTGGGACAGGCCTGGATGGCTCCTTGTTACAGTCACCCTCTTCCACACATCTATGTACGTCTACCTTTGGCTTATTATAGTGAGTTGTCCTTAGATACATGTCTGTATGCCTGTCCACTGTGTGTGCAAAGCATGTGTGGTGCATACTGAGGAGTGTCTGCAGTAACATCTGCAAATGCCAGATATTTTTATTTTTATTTTGTCATTTGTTAACCAGGAAAGTCCGACTTGGAACGAAGCCAATTTTCAGCGGAGGCCCAGTCTGGTCCACTGGTGTTTGCAGACATGGCCTTCAAGTGTTTAAGTGTGTAAGCATACCCAGTATGCCCATCTGAACTGAATGTGTGGATCAAGTCCAGGTAGTTTCTACTGCAGTGCTGACCTATGTGTTGTACAGGTAGCATACTGTTTCTGCAGGGTATCCGTCGATCATTTGGCATTGAATGTTACTACATTCTACATTGGATGGGGGGCACACCTGACTATTTCTACATTTCTACACAGGATTGGGGGGCACACCTGACTGTTACTACATTTCTTCGTAGGATGGGGGGCACACCTGACTATTTCTACATTTCTACACTGGATTTGGGGGGGGGGGCACACCTGACTGTTACTACATTACTACATAGGATGGAAGGAGCACACCTGACTATTTCTACATTTCTACACAGGATTGGGGGGGGCGCACCTGACTATTACTACATGTCTACGTAGGATGGGGGGCTGCACTGGACACTTGCACACATTTGCTATGACTGTACTGGTATGTCAGGTACTCCATTTCATTCTGTAGTCTTACCTATCATGCTGACTAGAGGCATACCAGTGTACTATAGATCTTAGCTTTGATTTACCTACATATTAGTTTCTGACTTCCTACCCTTCATAACTGAATTCCCACTGCCTGACCTGCTGTAGTCTGTCTGCATAGGCCTGGGGGGGGGTTACCCATAGGCCTCATTCAGAGGCCATAGCACAGCCTTTGTTGGTGTTTGTCTACACCTGTCCTGCTGGCTGTGACTGTTGTTGGGTATGTGAAGCCCCCTGACTAGCATGTGTGAGTCACTTACCTTGTGGGTGTCCCAGTATTGAGGGTGGTGCTGCAGGGCTGCCTATATCAGATGCACATAGTACACTCCCTACACATGGTTGAGCACAAGTAGTATAATGTTTGGTATCCCTTTTACTGTATGTGAAAGTCAGAGAGAGGTGTTATTCCCTGGGTCCCTCCTGTGTCAGTGTATGTGCTATGCGTTGCCTCTTTGCCAAGGCCAGGGCATACTGGGCATGCCTCCTTCTGCCTACTGGGGCAGGCTCAAGTTCCTCCTATGATTCACTCTGTGCCTGTGCAGGCCTTGGCAATGGTGGGGGACTGTGTGGCTCTGCCTTGTGCTGTTTCTGCTGCAACTGTTTCCACAGGATCAAGTTGTGTAGCATGGCACATACAAGGACAATTTGGGTACATGTAGCTGGTGAGTACTGCAAGGCTCCACTGGATGTGTCCAGGCACTGGAACCATGACTTGAGCATCCCAAACACATGCTCTACTATAATTCTGGTCTGTGCATGTGCCTCATTATGGAGTTCTTGTTCCGGTGTGTGTGCATTTCTGATGGGTGTCATCAGCCATGGCTCCAGTGCGTATCCAGCATCCCCCAGTAGGTGACCGTGAGGGATGTCCCCACTGGCACATCTCTGGTACAGCTGTGCCAGATGTCAGATGTGGGAATCGTGATAGCTTCAAGGGCAGCCAGCACACACATTCATTATTATGCCCTGGGGATAGCACATGACCTGGCAGTTGATGGAGGGGATGCCCTTGTGGTTGATGTAGACCCTATCTCGCTCACCAGGTGATGCTTTGATGCATATGTGCATGCAGTCTATAGCACCCACTACCTCAGAGTATTCTGGTATTTGGTGGAACAGTTGCATATTGCTGACCAACACCTCACGGGTGTTGTGGAAATAACGTGCTGACTGACATGTGCTGACATGGCATCCAGGAACTGGTGGAGTACCCTGGATGCTGATGCCTGTGAGATCCCCATCATATCCCCAGTTGGCTTTTGGAAGGTACCTGTAGCTAGTATCCTTAGGCCTACACATACCTTGCCATCCACTGAGATGGGTTCCTCTCTGTTAGTTCTGCATGTCAGGCATGGCCGGCACAGCTCAACAATTTGCTGTAGGAGGTCGCTGTCCACCCTATAACGCTCCACTATCTCCAGCTCATGTAGCCCCTAGTAGGTTACCCTGGGTCTGTACACTCTTCTCCATCTCCTCACTGTGGGTTGGTTGACAGCATTCACATCATCACCACCCTCAGCCTCTTCCACAAGTTGTTGTATGAAAGCTATTGCAGCCCCGATCATTTTGCTGTTGAGTGTTAAAATTTCCCCGCTTGTTTACACCGGTGGTATAGAGTATGGGAAAAAAACAGAGGAGAAGGTGTTTGCATAATTTATGGTAGCATTCTTGGCTGGGCTGGTCTGCTGCCTATGTAATTGGTTGATTCTGATACATTTCACCTGCCAGCTATGCTAGTTCTCCTTGGTTACCTTCCTACTGCTGTTTTCCCTTCCCATTGCCTTCTTGTTTAAGCCTGGGGGTGCGCCGCATAAACAGAGTGCTCAAATATGCACAGTGCTGCTATTTCTTGGTTTAACTTTTTTTTAAACCCTTTAAAACCTGGTGCATGACACGCACACCCGCTTAGGAAATGTAAAGAGTGCTAGGCAGATTCAGACACACCCCCTAGCTTAGCTGTGCTAGCTAGGAGCAAACCCGGGCCACAGGGCTCCAATCCGCTTACAGTATGCCTGATACACACCCCTATGATGTCAGCTAACTCCTAGGCTTGCACCAAGCTATTCCTACTCTTACACTGTTGGGACCTGACTAGTATGCTGGGAAAACTGGGATTTGCTATCATTCCCCTCATTTGCATAGGATTGCCTGCTAATGCATAGTTCCATGTCTCACACTGAGCCTCCGCCCTTAGCAGCCACTACTCACTGGCCATGTTGACTTCTGCCTGTCATTGCCTTGCATGGCAGAATAGTGATTTTAGTTAGAATGCTTAATTTAGGTTTATTTTGTTATTTTCCCCTGATCCAGTTTGCGCGCCACTGCCCTACACTTAAACAGCTGAGATCGGCTAAAAAAATAAAAGTTGATTTTTTTTTTTTGGCTGTTTACAATGCCACTGGCCTTATACTTAGCCATTGGCATGCTTCCTAACTGATATGCAGCCTTTATTTATAGCAGCTTCTTAAAAGGAATTAATTTTATTGTATTCTCAATGGCCATTCTCTTATTTTCTTCTGTCAGAGATTGTTTTTTTTTTTTGCCAATAGTTTGAAAATAATAGAGAATTCTGGTGTTTTATGTTAGTTACAAGTTTATATGTCCTAGAAATTGTTTTACCTTTCATCTCAAGGTTTTCTATTATTAGTTTTACCAAGTTAATGTCCGGCAAGTCAACTTGTGTTGATGAGAATTTAGCATTTATGAGATAATGGATTTTGGTTAGAATAACAGTATATTTCTTAGTAAGATTTAGTTCTATTCTTATTTGTTGTATATTGGATTCTCTCCATTGGTATATTTCCCACACTGTGAGAGCTTTTATCAGAGAGTAATTTGTTAGATTTAAGGGTTTATTGTTTATTAGTAGGTTGGGATTTAGGTGGAGTGGTTCTATAAAGGCAAGAGAATCTAATAATTGCAATGATTTAAATAAATGAAGTGTAGTAAGAATAATGTATTTAATTAGTGGGTGTATATTCTTCGTGAATATGTCATTTTGATTTAGATTTAAAAATGGTAGGGATTTGCTGTTATACTCAAGGGATTTCAGTTGTTCAGACCAGATTTTGGTCCATTGGGGTGTCCAGGTATTTACATACTGGTCACGGCTTATTATCTGTATTAGTCTATAAGCAGTAATTATGCTATAATAGAGTTTAAAATCAGGTATCCCCAATCCCCCCTTATCTTTGGTAAGTACAAGTTTGCCATATTTAATTCTAGTGGATTTGGGGTACCATAAGAATCTTGATGTAGCTTTTTCTATATTAAGGAAGAATTTTTGGGGAATATTTGAAAAAGTAGCATTTAGTTGAAAGAGTATTCTCGGTAAAAGGATCATCTTAACAACACTAGCTTTTGAGAGTAATGACATATTAATATTCTTCCACCTATTGATATCACTTTCAGTAATGGTCCATGTACACAATAGGTTATTCTTTATCATATGGCATCCTGCCATCACCCAGAATGATACCACAGTACAAGGACAAAATGATTGACTTCAACAATTGGCTAAGCTTCTGGTGTCATTCTAAGGGAATCCAGTATCTGTCTGTCTGGGATGACATGATCGACAGACCATGCTGCTTTGCCAGAGATGGCCTGCACCTATCACCCTTGGGATTCCGGATTCTGGCAAAGGCTCTTGTCACCACTATATTGCCTTTTTTAGGCAAGGTTCAAATGATAAATTCACCACCGTAACAGGTACAAGCAAGCAAAACCTGAGGGTAATGCTTCTCAATGCTAGAAGTCTAAACCTCAAAATGCACTCACTCGAGGCACTCCTTAAAATGGAGAACATCGACATCTGTGCAGTGACAGAGACCTGGTTCAAAGCTCCAGAGAGCACCCCTGCATTACCTTACTATAATTCATACCACACCTTTCGGCCACCAAACCCGGACCGAAACACTAAAGGTGGAGGCGTGTCCATATTCATTAAGGATATCCACACCTCCAAGCTAGTTGCTCAGCATAATGCATCTGAGATTATTCAAGTTCAACTAACTCTGGGCAAAACCACAATCCAGATTGTAGCTTGCTACAGACCCCACACCATGCCCCAGGATTCCCACTCCTCTTTTCCTGATACACTGGAAAACATTAAGGTACAACCCAACACCCTAATAATGGGTCATTTCAACTACCCCACAATTAACTGGGAAAACTACTCATGTACCAACTCTTTTGCTCAACGTTTTCTGGAATTCATTAATTCCAACACCTTGGATCAACTTATCCACACCCGCACCAGGGGCAGCAATACCTAGACCTGGTCATCACCAACATGGGCACACAGTGTTCCTCCTCATTGGTCAGATCTGACCACAAGCTAATCATCCTAGACATCCACATCCCACTCCCACTCCCCATTAGGAAAACAACCATAAAAAATTTCTCCAAAGCAAACTTCACACTTCTTAAGACAAAAGTGGCAAACTTCACGACACCCATGCAGATGGACAATGGAGGTAAAACTGCTGAATCCTACACAAATGCACTTTATAATCACTTACACGAGTGCATGGATCGTACTATCCCTAACAGAACCAATATGCTATCCTCCAAAAAAAGGAAGCCAATCTGGTGTTCTTCTGCCATAAACAAACTCTACAACAGAAGAAAGAAACTGTTGCAAAAAAGAGTAAAATCCCACGATTGGAGGAACTCCCTGGTCAGCCTCAGTAGGAAGCTGAGATCCCTCATAAAATTCTCCAAAGCTAGTTATGAAAACAAAATCACCACTGATTCTAAAGACAGCCACAAAGCATTCTATAGCTGTGTCAAGAATCTCAATGGCAACACTCAGATCTGCTCTGAGTTACAGCACAATGACACTAAATATACAGACCCAACTGATATTGCCAACATTCTGGCAGATAGGTTCAGTGCTAACTTTACCCCCCTCTCACCCCCCCCAAAGGGCCCATCTTTATACCGGAAAAATGCAAAGTTCCTGTGATCACGGCTGCACAGGTAAAACTCTCACTCCAAAGCCAAGAACGCAGCATCCATGGGACCTGACAACATCCCAGTCTGCTTTCTACTCGAACTACAGAATGAACTGGCTCCCCACCTAAGTACTGTGTTTAATCACAGCCTCACCTCAGGCTTTGTGCCCATTGAATGGTGCACTGTGATGGTTATCCCACTCCACAATGGTGGGGCCACAACAGACCATGGGAAATACCGCTCCATTAGCCTGATGAGCATGGTCTGCAAGGCCATGGAACATATCATCATGGAACTCATAAACAAAGACATTGGAGATCTCCAAACTCTGGACCCCACACAGTTTGGGTATGTAAAAGGCAGATCATTTCTCCTAAACCTGATAGACTTCTTTGAAGCAGTCACCAAAGCCATAGATGAGGATAAGGTGATTTACACAGCCTATCTAGATCTCGCCAAGGTGTTCGACACCATTCCCCACTCTGGAATTATAGATAAACTCACTAAACTAGGTATAAATCCCTGTGTCACAAGATGGGTTGCCAACTGGATTACTGACAGAACCCACACTGTGAAAGTAGAAGACTCCAAATCAGACTTCAGACCAGTGACAAGTGGAGTACCACAGGGTTCAGTCCTGGGTCCTCTCCTGTTTGGTATCTACTTCTCTGAAGTACAGGCTAACACAGAAGGTCTTTGGCTACCTAAATTCACAGATGACTGCAAACTAGGAGCCATAATCAAAACTCCTAACGATGTGGACATCCTACAAAAGGGCCTCAGTGAGACAGATGCCTGGTGTCAAAGCCATGGTCTCAAGCTCAATGCCAAAAAATGCAATGTCATCCCCTTTGGTAAAAACTCTGTACCCATGAACTACCACATAGGTGGCAGTCTACTTAACACCAAAAGTGTGATAAGAAACCTTGGGACACAGGTGGACAGTAGTCTCTCCTTTGATAATCACATCGCCACAGTGGTCAGGAAATCCTTCTATGTGGCACACCTCATCACAAAAGGTTTCTCATCCAGAAAAAAAGAGGCCATTGTTCCCCTCTACCCATCACTCATTAGACCCATTATAGAGTACAACGCCCCTTTTGGTATGTACCTCACAAGACATCTACAACAACTGGAAAGGCTGCAGAAATACCTCACAAAGAGGATTACTGGCCTCAAACAGATGTCCTATGCAGACTGATTCAAAAAACTCCAGCTTTACTTCGTCACATATCGCTTACTCAAAGGCAATCTCTGCCTAACATACAAAGCAATGTCAAACCCAGAGCTGTTGGACATGCTTCACTTAAAGAAATCCCAATCCCTCAGAGCTACATGCTCTAGGGACCTAAACCTTGTCACCACAATAAATAGAACATGCTGGAGGGATAGATTCCTGTCCCAGAGACTTCCCATCCTCTGGAACAGACTACCTATCTATGTCAAACAGAGCTCCTCATAAGCACTCTTCAAGAAAAATCTTGATGCTTGGATGGGTAATAAGAAAATCACCCTGGGGATCACTTCTGTGGTTCTGCTTGACAGGGGCACAGGAAAATAATTTTCTTGGGTGGCGAAAGCCAGGGTACCTTTTTGGCTAGGATTGTATAGATCCTAGGGCCAATAGCCTAGTACCTACCTATGAACCTATGAACCTATATCCTTAAAGTGAGGATTAAATATTATTCCTAGGTATTTTATCTGGTAACTTATCTTGATCTCACTCATGGGAAAGTAAAATTCCTTATGACCTATAAGATTCATGGGAAATATGTAGGATTTGTTTAGATTTAAATTATAGTTTGAGATTTCAGAGAACTCATCTATAGCTTTAAGTATTTTTGGGAGGTCATTAGTGGGAAGTTGAAAATATATATTTAAGTTGTCAGCAAAAGCAGAGAATATAAGATTTGTATTATAGATTCTTGGTATGTGATGGAGGTTTTTTTGTGAAATAAACAGAAGGTGAGATTCTAGATAAAGATTAAAGAGGTATGGGGAAAGAGGGCAACCTTCTCTTGTACCATTGGATAATAGTATAGGGTTAGTTTTGAGTTTATTTATCTGAATAGTGATAGAAGCTTTCTGATACAGAACTTTAATTATCCTTATGAATTCCTGAGGAAAACCATATAAAGGCAATATATTAAATAGGAAATGTAAATTAACTCTATCAAAAGCTTTGGTTGCATCCGCCGTGAGGACATATCTGGGGCATTTGTCACTGTTAAGAAGTCTGATAATGGTATCTAAGAGGAGGGTGTTATCATTTGTTTGCCTGTTTATCATAAAGCCCAATTGTTCTTGGGAAATGATAGAGGGGAGTAGATTCTTAAGTCTGTTTGCTATAACATGAGCTAGGATCTTAAGGTCAGTATTTATCAGGGCTATTGGTCTATAGTTTGCTGGATCTGTTAAGTCAGAATTTGGTTTTGAAATTAACACTGTTTTGGAGTTATTTAAATAATTATCTGTTATTCCATGTTGTATTATAAAGTTGAAAACTTTTAATAATAGTTTGGAAATAGGTTCCATGAATAGTTTATAAAATTCACAGGTGTAGCCGTAAGGCCCTCGGGATTTACCAGGTTTGAGCTTGTTTATTGCAGCTTTTATCTCATTTAGTTGCAGGGGTGTTTTTAGGAGTTTTTTTTAATCTTCCGTAATTTGCGGAAATTTTATATTATGTATAAAATCACCAAAATTGTCTGTAGATGGTGATAAGGGTATGTTGTATAGTTTCTTATATATGTCTTCAAAAGCATCTACAATATCTTGGTCCTTGTGCTTCACCAGTCCTTCATACACTATTTCTTTAATTCTCAGTGGGTCATTATTTTATGTTAATTAGTCTAGCTAGGAATTTTGAAGGTGTTTGTGCCCATTCTGAATATTGATATATTGACCTTAATTCTAACAGGGAGATATTTTCTACATAGTGTTTGTCTAATTGATTTTGCCAGTCTTACTTTTTCCTCCAGGTCTTTAGAGTTTTTTTTCTGAAGTTCTAATTCTGCAATATTTATTTGAGTTTCTAGTTCCTTTTTAAAGTTATTGTACTTTTTTTTAACCATGCTGATTTTTGGATAATTATACCCCTAATGACTGCTTTGGCAGTTGCTCATTGTATATCATAAGGAATTTGAATGGATATAAAGTCATTTTAAAGTTGGGCTATGACATTCTGGATTTTCTGTGCTGTTTCTTGGTTTTGGATGATTTTAGGATTTAATGTCCAATTAATGAAATAGGGAACATTTTGTTTGTATGTTTGAAAATTTATTAAGAGACTGATTTTTTAATGGTCTGAGATAGTTCTAGGTGATACAAAATAATTTAGTCAGTTCGAAAGCAATGACTGGGAAATTAAGCATCTATTCTGGACCAGGTTTTATGAGTGGCTGAGAAGGAAGTGAATCTTGATATTGTTTCATCATATTGGAATTTAATATAGTGGTCAGTTAGCTCAAATTATTTTATAATTCTTCAAGTGCTATAGTGGTATGTTGTGACTGCCTATTTTCATTATGTGATCTATCTTTATCTAGATTTAATAAAGCATTCCAGTCCCCACCAATGATATACAAATGATTTGGGTGGTTAGCTAGTATATTAAAGATTTCATAAATGAAGAGATTGATACGTTTAGAGGTTCCGCTGCTGTCCAAAGGTCCAAATCCAGAAAAAGAAAACCAAGTATCAATAAAAAACAGGATAAGACCACCACAAAATAAAACATAAAAACTCGAAATTTATTGTAGATGAATAAGCGCTTTCATGTGCTGCCACGGCACGCTTCTTCAGATTTCACTAAAACATTCAAAACTACACGTTTATATACATACTCATTCCAACTCAATTTATATCAGTTAAGCCAAATTAAATTCACCGGGGCCTCCTAAACATTCCCTATTTCATCACACTAATACTAGCATAGAACTCATTTAAACTGAGTCCATAGAAGTATTTAACAAAAGTCAATAGTGCGTTAATATGGCATATGCGAGTCAATGAATAAATATAAAGTCTGTAGCATGCGAACACTATATATGAAAGTGAATACTAGAAATCACCTTCTATAAAATTCATATATGCGTATACCTATATATTCTAAATGTATTATAACAACAACCCATTAATTAATTGTCCATAAATATATCAGCTTATAGACCATATTAATAAATATATATATATATACAAGAAATATATATATATATATATATATATATATATATATATATATATATATATATATATATAAGATGTATAATGATATGATGTGCATAAAAATATATAATATAATATATAACAAAAATCTTCAAAATAGTAAACAAGATATACAAAAATAAAAATACTGTCTGTGTCTATAATGATTAAAACAAACATTTCACTAACTAGCCATCAATATCTGCGAGCAGCAAGCACAGGTTTTATGCTGATAAATTGGTTAAGAACAGGATCCACATGCACTCGTAATTTAAAGATCCAGCATAACTCAACTGACTCCAGGTTATTCATATTATCCCCACCCCTCCTGTTCTTACTGACTAACTGTAATACCCTAAACTTAAAACAATGGTCTGTATGGACTGCAACATGCTTAGCTAATGCATTTTGCTGGTTCTTCCTTTTAATGTCATACATATGGTTATACATCCTATCCTTTAGTTTCCTTGAAGTCATTCCCACATAAAAAGCTGTACATTTCATACATGTCGCTAAATAAATAACATTCCCATCATCACAATTTGCATATAGCCTGGGTATAAATACATAGTCAATGGTGGGGTAAGTAAAGTACTGCTCATCAACGATAAATTCACACATCTTGCACTTATTATAGGGATAAGTACCAAACTGTACCCGTCTCCTACATAGCCTATCTTGCTCCATATGAGAATGTTCTGCACATAGAATCCTCTTAAGATTCCTACTATTCCTATACCTAAACATAGGTGATCCTCCTACAATATTCAGAATGGCTGAATCAACATTAAGTGCCTGCCAGTTTCTTCTAATAATATCCACTATCCTCTTGTTATCATTAGTATACCTAGTGGTAAATGCAACCCTGGAGCCATTAAAAACTATCCTGGATCCAGCAGTGTTCATACTCTTTGCACCTCTATCAACTCCTGACACACCTAGAACTGAGTCCTTGATCTTACTCACAATGGTACTAGTGTATCCTCTCTCTGTGAACAATCTATGTATAATATCAAGTTGTTCCTGCTTAGCAGTAAAATTCTTGCAAACCCTAGTGATCCTTATGTATTGTCCTTTGACAATATTTGAAAATATGAACCGAGGATGCATACCGCTGTAGTGTAGCAGTGCATTTTTCAAACACGGTTTTCTATACAGGGTCATGGATATATGACCTTCCAAGTCCTTTATAATAGTTATATCCAGGAAATGAATCCTACTATACGAGAATTCCAAGGTGAATCTCAAAAAGTCTGCGGTAGACTCTAAATAACAAATGAATGCTTTAAGTTCTTCTACACTACCTCCCCAGAAAAGTAGTATATCATCCACGAACCTCCTGTATAGAAGCATGTGTGGATAAAATGCACTGTTAAACAAAAATCTTCTTTCCCAGCAGTATACCACTAGGTTTGCATATGAATTAGCACATGGGGTTCCCATGGCAACACCCCATTTTTGTACATATAATGTATCATTAAACATAAAAACATTATTAGATAACACAGTATCCAATAGGGTGCATATAAGTATTTGTTGTTCATTGCTGAAGCCATCTGCTGAACATATAACCTCTCTAACAGCTTTGATGCCATAATCATTTGGAATTGAGGTAAACAAACTCTTGACATCCAGAGTTACAAGTATACAAGAAGATGGCACTGCTCCTACTGATAGATTTACTAACTCATCAATTAATAGATAGGTATCCTTCAGGATAGTAGGTATATTCCTTACCAAAGGTCCTAGTATACTTTCTACATAGATCGACATTATTTCCGTTACCCAACCCTCTCCTGCCACTATAGGTCTCATTGGAAGGGGAAAAACATTCTTGTGGACCTTAGGTAGGCCTTTTATATACAGAATCAATGGAAATTCAACTAAGAAGTAGTTATATAACTCCTGTGTGATCTGTCTACACATTAATAGGTCATATAAATCATCATATACTCTCCTAACTATCTTTGTAAAAAATTCATAATTAATCTCAATGTAAGTATTCGTATCCTGCAGCAATCCCAACATGGCAGCATTATAGTCACTAGTGTCAAGTAATACTATGCCCTCCCTTATCGGCGGGTTATATAATTAATTCATCATTCTTAGACATAGTCCGTAGAGATTGTTGCTGTTCCTTACTCAAATTAAAATATGTGCATCTACGCCCCTGCTGTGAACAATATGGATAAAAATCCTTTTCTCACATTCTAATAAAACACTCTACATTGGCTGGTAAATTCGGAACAAAAGTGCTTTTACGTTTAAACATATTCTTCGATTGTACATTCATCTTAGTCTAATTAGCAAAAATTAATTTAAGTGCTATAGCACGTCCAAACAGTCTCAAGTCAATTAAGAGTTCACTCAAGTCACTGCCTCGTGAATGAATAAAGGATAAACCTTTATTTAACAAAGATAAGTCTACAGGACTAAGTTCAAACTTGGACTAGTTAAAAACAAGCTGGTTCAATTCCTGGTTCTCCATCTCATTCCCGGGTTCTCTCCTGAGAACTTCCACTTCCTGTGCCCTTGACTGTTTGATCTGGTTCTGGATGTTTCGCGAAACTTCATGGGAAAGGGTAAAAAATGTTCCAAACCCCTACCCAAAGCTTTAGGTCTCACTCCTATACCATTCTCTTCCTTCCGTTCCGTTAGAGCTTACTGGTTAGGTGGAGGAGTGGCTACCATGGAGGAGGTATTCAGTTCAAAACCACCACTCAATAACGTGACTGGTGTATCTGGTTAACTCATACTGCTGCCACAAGGAATAGTGTTGTTATTTAAAGAGACAGCATCAGCAACCATAGTCTCATTAGTGAAATCACCTTTATCATTATTTGCATACGTTGAGTGCACACTAGAAATCCCAGAACCACTAGTTTAATTATTTCTGGGCCAAATGAACACCTGTCCAGATGTAAAATCTCTATAGTCACGCTGCAATTTGTGATACTTGGTTTGTTGCAGCTTATCACTATATATTGCTACCTGAGTATATATACTGTCAAGTCTTTTCTCATAGACCCCCTCCTCTGAAGCGAGCCTGTAGATCTATATTCAAAGTCTCTACCTTCTGCATTAGCTCAGCTTCTATAAGTGAAAAATACTCAATAAATAGTTTCATATAATTATTACTTATGTCTATGTTTAACTGTTGCCACTTTTTCAAGAGCTCCGGGTGGCTGTCACCATGCAGAGTACCTTCATACCACGGGGGACAATATGGAAATGTAAACTTGCTTCCATATGCCTCCTCTGCCAAACCAGCCTTTGCAGTTTATACAAATCATTTTTGAGCTCCCTACCCAGATTACTAAACTCATTCAAGTTATCAACAGTACCTGTTGTAAGCAATGACAGATGAAGGTGTAACTCAAGGTTGAGCAAAGGGTTGCTCCATGATTCAAAAATATTGCTCCATCTCTGATTCAAGTTCATGCCTTCAGGGTTATAATCCAATTCAACAGAGGGTGTATCCATTTTGTGACAGCTGCAAGTACCAAAAAATGAAGAGAATGATATGTTTAAAGGTTCCGCTGCTGTCCAAAGGTCCAAATCCAGAAAAAGAAGACCAAGTATCAATAAAAAACAGGATAAGACCACCAAAAAATAAAACATATAAACTCGAAATTTATTGTAGATGAATAAGCGCTTTCATGTGCTGCCACGGCACGCTTCTTCAGATTTCACTAAAACATCCAAAACTACACGTTTATATACATACTCATTCCAAATGAATAGATGTTGATTAGAGAAGGGGCTATGTATATTAAGAAAGGGTAAAGGTGTATTTAGAGTATGATATTCGCTAGTACATAATACCCATCTTCCATTAGAATCAGCTTTAAAAGAAGTAATTTCTCCTTGGAAAGATTTATTTATTATAATGGCTACCCCCCCTAGATAAAGAACTATGGCCCACAGCTAATATTTGCTTAACCCATTTCCTTTTCCTTTCCTTATCCCACAGTTCCTCATCCAAGTGAGTTCCTTGCAGGAAACTTACATTAGCCTTGCTTTGGTATGAGAGATGCATGATTAAATCTCTTTTTTTATCCACTATCCCTTTAACGTTCAATGAGTCTATTGATAACATATCTTAATTTACTTATCATGCTGTTCATTGACTGATAAGTAGAGAAACAGTAATAAAACGTGTCTGTTAGTGTGTTAAGCTTTAAAATTTATGCAGTGACTTCTAAACTCCTATCCCCTAAATAGGTGCCTTTCACCCATCCCCCTGTACTGGTAATTGTGCATGAGTTGAAAAGCAAAGAAAAACTATTATCTGTATTAACGTTATATATACATTTAGCAGAGGGATGTCAAAAGTACCCAGAATGTTCCAAACATGGACAATCATCAGTTATAGACTGAGCACAGCCTGCTCCTTTTATTTGTTATTTACAGTATAATGATTTTCTGACCTCTTAAAATAATATGTTAGTTATTCAATTAAATGGTATGTGTAAATTAAGAGAAAGTACATTCTTAGAAAATGTTTATAATAAGAGGCAATAATATGTTCTAGTTCTTAATATTTCAAAAGTTATTAAAAAGCTTACGAAACAACATTTTATATAGAACAGATCTAAAAGAAGCTTAAAAGAAAAGGCAGCACTTTGAAGTTCCAAAACTGTTAGAATAATCATGTTATAAGCAACTAACTATATTTTTTAAAGCTGGTGGAAATTTCCTCATTATATCTATACTGGCAATATACATACAACAACATCTGTCTTTGTTATCCAAATATACAAAGAATAAAAATATAACACCATAATCCAAAACTTGAGATAGATCGTGTCCAGATCCACTCATTTGTTTTCAACTAATCAGTGTCACCTTCTCACATATGCATGCAAAAAAGACCCTCCAACAAATTCACTAATCTTCCATGCATGACTAGTCTAGTGCTGCACAGAAGCGGCAGTTTAGGAGGAGGATGACAGCACACCAAGCATATTAATGAAGGTGTGCTGCCTGACCTCCTAATCCTACACGGAGCGTAGATGAGTGCAGGGGGCGTGTAGAATAAACATGTACCTCCAAAGTAGAACAGCTGCAGAAACTGTAAATAAATGAGCGAGAACACTCACAGGTGTCTGCATATCCCCACCAATAGTCCCCCATGTGTACAACAGCAACAGGACATAAAAATAAAAAGAAGTGACCCCTGTATTTATTCCTAAAACTCCGAGTACAGCTAACCGTAGGTGTGCGGGTGTGCCCATCACTTAGCTACGGTTAAAGCTGCTTAAAAGGCTGAAGAGGATAACAGGGAAGATATATGCAAATGAAGCAACACAGCAATAGTGTAGTGGTCACAGCATCCGCCTAACAAGCAGGCATTCCCGGTTCGAGTTCCACTGCAACACATAACATTTTCCATGTGAAATCTGTATACGAACATTTATTTACATTTTATTGCTGTATAACCTACAAAATAACATTTAAATGTGAACTGGAGTACTGCATTAAATGCGCTTGTGAAGAGTCAGTACCATAATGAAGTCAGCAGTAAGCAGGCGTAAGCGCAGATAAGCAGTTGTAAGCATATGTAAGCACTAGTAAGCGTGTGCAAGTGCGTTTAGGCAGAGTGAAGCACCGCCAACACAGATTAAGCAAAGGAGAAGCTAACTGCATGTAAGAAACTGTGACCGGAAGTCAGCAGTGCTTTCCTCTGCGCAAACCCGCTTACAACCGCTTGAAAGTGCCTTAAGCACACTGTATCCAATGGCTGGTCTTCTGCCCAGCAACAAAACAAACAGCTTCCGCAAGGCTGGAACCCAGGACCATGCACACCATACACAAAATGATTTACCACTAAGCCATGCCAGATATGCAGAAATTGTATGGTGTCAAAAACATAACCCCAGCCCAGTCATGCAACAGTGCAGAGAATGGATACCTAAAGCTAGATGGGCATGTATCTGCAAATATATCACTAACTAAACGGATACAACATATCTATAGATGTAGTCACATATATATACATATATATATATATAAATATCCAGAGATATATACATATATATACAAATATATGAACAGATATACATGCAAATGCTGACAACTACACGCATATATATGTCAACATCTATATGTCCACATATATACATCAAGTGACATATGTACGCAGATATATGTCTCCGTAGGTATATTCCGACATAGTTAGACATATGTAAGTAAATATATATACCCACAGAGGTATATATGGCAAGACATTTGTAGATACCAATGGTAGATGAACAGAAACATATATGTCCACATGAACCATCAATGGGCCTGAGAGGCCCCAAACAATATATGTCACGTATGAATTTGCATACCCCCTGCCCAGTCAAACACATCCGCCCTGCAATACACTACTAAGATCATAGTATTGTACATCTGTCATTGAACTAGGGAACTGAATCAGCCATCTGTTATGTGTCAAATGTCGACATCACATACCCCTCTCCCCACCCAATAGATTGGCTGAGCAGTAAAGGCCCATCCAACCCAGGCCATCCCCAACCCATACATGTATAACCCACAATTCTGCTTCCCCCCACCAGCAGCATACATGCAGCCACCACTCCTACCCTGGTTACTGGCCTGTAGCTACCACACCACCACACATTGCCCCCCCCCCGGGACCCATCCCCTATGATGTCCTGACCCAAGTATCCTAGGTGTGGCACATGCCAGAGACCCTGCACATAGCCAGGGGTACCTATGTAACCCTGGGTGTAGACGAAGGTTGAATACCCAATGTTTGGGTTGTCCCGCATGGGATGAATGTATTCCTGGTACTAACAATAGATGTCACATGTGACTCTGTGTACACCAACGGATTTAGTGGTAGGTATCGCAAAGCATACATGGCACACAAGGTTGACCGGTAAGCACACGAAACACAGTATCCAGCAATACCAGTCAACATTACCAGATATGTAGCTAAAGATGTAGAGGTATATGTGTTAGTATAAATACCCATAACTAAATAGATATATACCTCCCCCTCTCCGTAGTACAAATGCATACATACATAGATAGACATATAAATAAATACCCACATATAAATATATACATATGCAGGCACCCATATATCCACATGTTGTTTTATATATATATATATATATATATATATATATATATATATATATATATATATATATATATATATATATATATATATATATATATATATATATATATATATATGTGTGTGTATGCATACATATACATACACACATATATATATATATATATATATATATATATATATATATATATATATATATATATATATATATATATATATATATATATATATATATATATATATATATATATATATATATATATATATATATATATATATATATATATATATATATATATATATATATATATATATATATATATATATATATATATATATATATATATATATATATATGTGTGTGTGTGTGTGTGTGTGTGTGTGTGTGTGTGTAGATATACACAGATATATAGCTATGATAAGATACAGCATGTAAGAATGACATATGTTCACAGGTCATGCCAATGGAGGTGAGGGCCCAAGCAAGAAACATGTAACACGTAGCATAACCCCCCCCCCCCACAGCCGGACAGGAGAAACATACAAACAAACCCACAATGCAAACAATCCACTGCTCCCCAGACCACAGGCAGGATGCAACCGGGGGGGACACAGTGGACCCAAGAATTGTAATCTTGGAACAGAGACAGGAGCGTCCCTTGCGGGACACCCCAAAAATGTCTTGTTATAGGAGGAAACCCATGCGATGACCTATCAAGGTGGGGCGTGAACATACCCAGACTACCATGGGTGGGAAAGCCTGATGACCCATGGGTTGAGTCAACATACGAGATTGGTCCCATGAAGTGGAGAGTGGGCAGTGTGTAGTGGTGTGTTTAGACCCGATCTGCACCCAGAGTAAGGATGAGTGCTGTAGAGGAGGTGCAGGTGGGTGAACTATGGGCATGTAATTATGGGTCTAGGTGTACAGGTGTTTGCTGGAGTGGGTCTATTCGGACCCTCCAGGATGTAAGCAACAGTGGTCATTGGGCAGAGCTGCCACCCAATGGGCAGACACTCCCACTATGAGTCCCACTGCAGCAGTCTACTTTACATGGCAAAGAACGGTATAACCAGATGTAGATGTAAATATGTAGAGGTATGTGTGTGTATATATATACCCATAACTACAGGGAGATATACCTTTCCCCTCTGCGGTACAAATGTATACATACATAGACAGACATAAATACTCACATATAGATATATGCAGACACCCATACATCCATATGTCATTCATTAGATATATATGTATAGCAATATATATACACACACACACACACACACACATATATATATATATATATATATATATATATATATATATATATATATATATACATACAAATATACAAATACAGAAATATATATATATATATATATATATATATATATATATATATATATATATATATATATATATATATATATATATATATATATATATATGTGTGTGTGTGTGTGTGTGTGTGTAAATATACACATATTATATAGCTGGAATATGATACAGTAGTTAAGAATTACATGTGTTCACAGGCCGTGCCAATGGGGGTGAGGGGCCCAGTCAACAAATGTGTAACACGTAGCATCAACCCCCCCTAGCTAGACAGGTGAAACATACAAACACACAATAAAAATAAACAAACCACTGCTTCCAGGACTACAGGCAGGATACTACCAGTGGGAGAGACCTGCCAAGTCTAATCTTGAAAGAAAGACAAGAATGTCCCTTGCGGGACAACCCAAAAATGTTATGACTATTCGGGCTTCCAGCCATTACATGGGTAACCTACGGCAGGGCACTCATGTTCCTGGACTACAAGGGTGGGAAAGTCTGATGACCCATGGGGCGAGACAACGTACGTGATGGGTCCCGAGAAGTGGAGAGTAGGCAGTGTGTAGTGGTGTGTTTAGACCCAACCTGCACCTGGAGTAAGGAAGACTGCTGAAGAGGAAGTGTGGTTTGGGAACTATGGGTATGGAATTATGGGCCTAGCTGTGCAGGTGTTGGCTGGAGCAGTTCTATGTGGACCACATCAGGGATGTAAGTAATAGCATGTATTGGGCAGAGCCGATGCCTAACGAGCAGCCACGCCCAGTACGAGTCCCACAGCAGCAATGTCTAGTTTACATGGCAAAGGATGGTATAACCAGATGTGTTGTTGCAAACCCACTAAATGACACCAAAGAACACATGGTCGCAACACCCCACTGTAGGCATGTAAGCTGAACTAATTGGCATGACAAGGTGTTATTGCTGTGACTGCTGTCCTCACCCCCCACCCAGGGGTGTGATTGTCCAAACCTACCCCCAAATGTAGGGTATATACACAGCTGTCGCTGTAGAAGAAATGGCCTGCTGTGGACATTCCTGTTAGCCATCCTTCAAACCCTGGACATGTCCCCACTATCAGCCCCTCTGTTTGGCCCAATAACACCACTTACCTATGGACCCCTGTTGCATTCGTAGTAATGTTCACAATCACAGGTAGGTGGCACCCTCCACACAACTATATTGGCAGAATCTGGAGCCCCCAACCCAGGTGTATTACCGCAGCTGTCCTAGACTACACATGTAAATAACACATGAAGGGAAAACCCAGGCACACTTGAATCACCACCTGGCGAAGTCTGCCACTCCCCAACACTCCAGAACCCTACACCAACTACTGACACCTCCTCTCCTGCCTCGCATACATATCCCAACACCCTGCAAACCTATACTACCGCTCCCCCACCAATCAGTCGAACGGCCTACTATACAGTTAAAATGTCCCCCTCTCCACCTACCAGCCTACACCTCCACTATTCACAACTACTCTACAACACAGGTATGGCATAACTAAACCTAACTCGAATACCTGAGTGTAGCCTAATCAGAAATGCTAAACTGAAATTCCACTTAACCTTATACTGACCTTCGTGAGCAGTCATACCTGACATGTACACCTGATGTAAGCATGTATAATAACAACATGTACATGAAGTAGCGTGGGGGTATGTGGCAGCAAGTGGGAGTACGCCTGTGTGGACAGCGGTAAGCAATGCCCACACTGGTTCAGCAATGTGGAGGCCAACCCAGTGTAAGACTCCATAACCGGAGGTCAGTATGTCTGAGCCTAGCGCACAGCAGTGCATACCCGCCTTACACTTCCCTTACAGTGCCTTAGGTAGGCTGTAGCTCACAGCCCTCATCATGGCCAGTAACAACATAATCAGTACTCCCAGGTCCTCCCCCCTGCACACTATAGTCCAAGCTAGTTACCACGATAATCCAGCACAGTCAACAGTATAGGAAATGTATGTAAGTATGTACATTAATACCAGCAAACATGTGCACAGTGCTCAGTCACAGTATTCTGAGCAGCTTATGAGTACCAATGAACAGTGCCTGTGCAAGCATACTGTGAGGACAGTAGTCTCATATAATACCAAAGAGAGGAATGGAAAACGGGCCACGGCATGGGTGAGTGTTTCATCCGCAGAAGCGGGAGATGAGGCTGGTCTGGTGTGTCAGCAAACAGCTGCATCTGAAAACCTTGTCAGGATGCTACCAGTGGGAGAAACAGTGTAGACCAGCAAAGTGTACTCATGACACAACAACAGGTCCGTCCCTGTCGGGACGCACAAGACGTTATGGGTCACAATGATGATTCCACCAGTATTGGAGGTGGATGAAGGGAAAGCTGGAATGTACGTTGGCTAAACTGATGAAGAGCTTGCAGAAGGTTGCATTGAGACAGTAATATGGAGGAATACCAAGATGTGCAGAGAGGGAAATGTGTGGAGATGAGGTATGGCAGGGCTAGCAACTGCAGAATGGGTGGATGCTGAGTACATGGAGCTCGGGGGCCAGGGAAAGGGAGCATGGGTATGACATTAAGGTAGAAATATGCAAATTACACAGAGCTGCAATAGTGTAGTGGGCAGAGCATCCATCTACCATGCACACATTCTCGGTCCGTGTCATAATGCAGCACATTCTATTTCCCATGTGAAATCGGTGTAACAAAATCATTTTGCTGTATAACCTACTAAATGAAATTTACACTTGAACAGGAGTACGGAATTACACGTAGCCCACTCACTATTCAAAGGACATGAGTCGGCACACTGACATGTATACACAGACAACTTGTAATGGTGTATTTTACAATAATGTATGCCATTACCGACAGCACATAGATCTGCACTTATGTAATCAGTGAGGAAGGCAAGGCCCACACAGAAAAGTAGATGCAGACAGTGCAGATATATAACATACTATGCTGTCCAGGACAGGCCCGTCCATTCATACAACTGTGGACAAAGGATTTGCCATCAAGATAGGTAACAATAAACAATAACAGATGTAGTTCAGCAGCCACCAGTTACACCCCATAGTCAAGGCCTAGGGGGCATTTATTACCTGTGATAATGTCTGTGTATCTGTCAAATGTATGGACCCTGACCAACAAATGTTGTGGGTGTCCATGATATGACTGGGATGACAGCAGGAATGCCAGCAGTATATTATGATAGGCCAATACTGAACATGCCAGCAGTATATTATGATAGGCCAATACCGAACAACCCCTAACTGTATCACAGCAGGACAAAGCCAGCCATATATGTGGAGGACAGAGGCAGGAACACAGGGCCATACTCGCAATATTGCTGTTACACACCCTGCACATTGCTGGTGTTACAGGATTCGATGCAACATACCCTTATCCAGGAATAACACATCAGGAACAGAACTGGAAGTAGACATGTACTGATAGCACACAACAGACAGATTGCCGGGGATATATCTAGGACAAGCCCTGTGTGGTGCACAGGCAAAAGCAAACAGACAATCCACTGGCCATCATGTGGATAGGCCCACTGTTGAGAGCTATGCAGACAGACTGCATTCCATCCTAAACTACTATGTACACACAAACACGGCAAGACCAGCAATATACAAAGCACATAACAACACTATTCACTCTGTCTGTAGGTCTGGAACAGCCTAAGATTGTGTAGTTGTCCTGTGTCTGCAGGCCCCGCTGTAGTAGGTACTGCAACCTGCCATCTTTAACACTGCTGCCCACATGCAGGAAGGATGTCCTCCATAGTGGAAAGGTGAAGGGACAATGCCCACATGAGTAAGCATTTTATAGTACTAGGTTGCCATGATGATGGCTAACAGAATCACTACACTGCAGGTTGCATGCAGTCAACAACTGTCGCAAACTGATTGGTGCAGAGCCCATCACCTGATCATGTGCATCACCTACAAAAGCCATGCTAAAATCCATTCAAATCAACTCATTCGCTCTACTGGAGATGGGGAGAGAGAGAGAGAGAGAGAGAGAGAGAGAGAGAGAGAGAGAGAGGAAAAAAAAAAAGAGGAAACCAACAAAAAAAAAAAAGGAAATAGAAAACAAACATATACCACAGTACTTACACAGTGAGGAACACAGTACTACAGGCCACAACTGGGAAGGCGTCACATCCGTCCAAACACTAAAAAGTATGTAAAACACAACTGTATGTAATTTAATGTAGGATGTGGTATAGCTTAATTGAATGTATGATGTAGAATGTTTGATATGTGCTATCTGTAGTTATCCCTTTAATGATGTCCCCCTGAACAGCTGCTCTGGACAATACTGTCTGTCCCTGTAAGCAGTGGGACATACCCGCCAACTGTGCAGATCAACAATGAATGACAAAGATGTCAGCCATAATATCTGTGTATGTTATGTTACCATGGAGAATAGCTGTTGGCGGATGTACTGCCGTCATGATAGACATGTGTGTCAGTGCACAGCACTTGCAGGACAGTCATGTGAATGTGTAATGTAGCATGCACAAATGCCATAGGTCTGTAATAGGTGTACCAGCAATCTCACACCATAGTTACCACCCCAATGTTAGGCTGTGTTCACATGTGACACCTGTCTCTGTTGCAGCAAGGCGGAGCAGTGCAGCTGTGAATGAAAGGCAGTTACAGAATGCAGACCGGATGCCTGTATGCACTCCACATATCTGTGTGATACAGACTGTGATGTGTATGTGTGCAGATACAGACACTCATATAGACATAGGTATATCATGAACATACAACATATCTCTACACATATATGTACATAGATGTATATTTATACACACACACACATATATATATATATATGTATATATATATATATATATATATATATATATATATATATATATATATATATATATATATATATATATATTTATATATATATAGTGGCACTGACAATGGCATGCAGGTGGAATAGTCTGTAACAGGCCAGCAAAAATAAGTGTCCCCACAGGGAGCATGGCTGCAAACACATAGCACAAAGTGTGGCACATACACATAGCACAAAGCTTGGTACAATACAACATATGTCCCAATGGTAGGTAAGCAGCTGGCATAACAATTGCAGTCTGTGAACATGTTGTTGTAGTGGATATGGTGGGGGGAGACATATATGTGTATTAAAAACTATGGTAACCCTGCTGTATGGGTGGCTCAGACCTGTTTCCATCTTTATGTCTTCCAGGAATCATGTTGCATTGTTGCCTTCCCACGTACAGCCCAGCAGAAATGCTATAATTACCGACCACCTGTTACAGCACTATGTACTTTTTTTTTGGCTGGACAGCCCATGACCAGCAGGAAAGGACCACCCTGTGGAACAAGCTAGTCCACAGGGTCAATGATGTTGGACTGCATAACCACAGCTATGAGTAGGTCCAGCATCATTGTACTGACCTGCTTTGCCATGTACGTTGGTGTGCAGCTGCTGTAAGGGGGGACCACCTCACAACAGGGGGTGCAACCCACCCATCCACCCCTCACCCGTGTGGAGGAGCTTCTCAGCAACCTAGTTGCACCTGTCTGCCCGCAACATCAACAACTGGCAGGGCACATCTTGGAGGTGGGTGCCAATGACACACCAGCTGAGGACCATGCAGGTAAGGCCCCAGGGCACAGCGTTACACCACTCATGTATGCATCTGCAGCTGTACAGCTACATCATGCAAAATTGAGATGCAATATACTTTGTCTGCTGCTGTGTAGTAGTACTAAACTGCTGTGTAGAAGCTGTAACATTGTGTAAGTCTACTGCTGATGTAACGTAATGCTGTACTCACCTGTTATGAATGCCACATCTGTGGCCACTGACATCAGCTTTCTCACACTCCTATGTAGGTATCTCCAGGATACAACCACAGCAGCAGCCCATAGCCGGTGAGTATGGTTCGTGTTCATGCATGATGATTAACTGGGCATGTAATAACTATGAACTATCCCCCATGCACACGTCTAACACACCTACCCATACTGCATTCTGTACATGTTCATGTTTTGTTGCTAAGTAATGCGGAAGGGTACAACAGACACATGCAAGATAACCAACATCCTGTCAATGTGCAATGTGTCCACAGGGATGTGACATGTGGCAGGACACACGGCCTACAGTAGGGACATGTGTGACTCAACAAAACCATGGCTGTAGCTGCACACAAGCAGGTTAAGTAAACATTGCAGATGTAACCCTGACCCCACAGCACTCATCACAGCAGTGTGTGCACTCCAAGGGATGTGCACTTGAGTAGACCTTGCAACCATGCAGAGGTCTGGGACAAATGTAGGGCACCCCTCACAGCCATGGTAAGGTCTGCTGGTTGTCAGTGTAATAGTCATGTACTGGTCATACATGCACTGCTGATGTTGTGATCTATATGCAGACATCAGGCATTCCCAACTGATAACTGTTCACATACCATCCCAGGTATGTGTTGCTACAACACACAGGGGCTGTGAGCATTGGAGCTGACATAACCGACACAGTACTACAGATGCATCAATGGTTTCTACACCTGCAAGGTATGATGCACAGTACAAGGCAGGGTGCATAACAGGCCACAGTAACACTTTGTACATGGGTGCAGTGTTAACACGGGTAGGGGCCATCACCTACAAACAAAGTCCATGCCTCTCACACATGTATACTACCGCTAGCATGATGTCACTATAGTTGCACTGCATGCTGTTAAGCTCCATGTGTAATGCATGTTGACAGAAGGCTATTGGGAGGACTGTGTGTACAAATGTGCAACTTCACATGTAGGAGTGTGGGGTGTGTGTGTGTGTGTGTGTGTCCATGTATGCACAGGCGATAGTGAGATTGACCACATGGCGGTACTTCCGCTTGAGATTGTGCCGTACATGGAGTGAGACATGAGACCCCAGGACAACCTGTCAGGTATGTGAACACAGGACAGCTGATAGCATAACAAGGTCTGTAGAATGGAGCATGCATTGGAAGGTGCAGTACATACCAGGTATACACATCATATTGCCTGCAGCAGATAGGTAACCGACTAAGCACATATGCAGCACTACAAATGCAATGGGGAATTACCACAGCACATCTGTGAGTGTATCCAGGTAGTACTGTCATCCGCATGATGGGTTGCTTGTACAGCAGATGTGGCATGGACTGAGCAAGACTGTAGTATGAGTCTCTGTTGTGTGACATATGTAGTGAATACAGCAACCCCAACCATATAGGGGTCTCGTACACCATTACTGCCCATACACAAGGTAATACAGGGTGACAGCTGTGAGGCCATGTACAGCCTACTCCACCCAGGTCAGGGAGGCGATGGAGTAACAGGTCAGGTGTGGTAACCACATGTGTAGGCATGGGGAGGGATGATATGTTAATGGGCTGTAGTGATGCGTGTGTATTAGCAAGTGCTATGCAGGAAGGGGAACATATGAGGTAGTAAGGTGGCTGTCAGTGTGAGTGTGTGTGGGTGTGTATACGGTTATGCCCTGCTGTACAGGTCTTAAAGTGTGTATTTGTTTCCCCCACAGGTGGCGAGGTGGGTCAGGGTCCCTCCTGCATGCATACTGAGGTAGGTGTCCCTACAAACACAGATGATGATGAAGGTACAGGTGAGGCACAGGTGGGGTTGTCAGAGGCCGACACTGCGCCAACATGTGTCATCACCCTTCTAGCTACCCCAAGCCCGCACACAGTTACAGTGCCCCTACAAACCCCATCACATGTGGCCATAGCAGAGGGACAGTTGATGCTTGGTGGCAATGGCCAGGATAGTGTGGTGTCCATGCCAACTGTGTTGGGTCACAATCTGCATAACTGGATGTCTGGAAGGCCACTACATTGGCAGATGTACAGTGGTGCTTGTTGGAGGACCGCAGGTCATCTTGCCCCTGGCAGAGGCGCCACAACTGGTACCACCAGGTGCATGTTTCAGGTTGTAATGGAGGCACAGGCACATATGGAAATGCACTCCAGACAGGTTCTGAGGCTGCAGAGGTCTGTTTTCGCAGCTGTAAGTGGCAACCTTCATGAACTCACTGCTGCCTTCCGTGAGTATACTAAGGTCATGGATAGATGATGGGGTGAGACGATTGGCTTCCTTGACCATGGTTTGTCTGTGCTAGAATGTGTGGTGGGAGTGGTGCGACATCCGCATAGAAGTAGGCCAGAGACACCAGCAGCTGGCAGTCAATGTGGATGTGCCAGGCCACACAGCCGCTCCTGTAGTGGCAGTACCAGCCCCAGCACACCGCAGGAGCTGCTGTCCTCACCACAGCAGGCCACATGCATGTGGCCCTGGCCAGGCCCAGGCAGGACATGGTTCCAGCGGACATATGTCATCACCAGGGGAGAGTAGCACCTCAAGGTCTGTACCTGCATGTGCCCGTGGAACTCCTGGCAGGCACAGTTGGCATGTCTGGAGGCACTGAACTGCACACCCTGCCAGGTATGGTCTGCATCTGTCCAACATTACCCGTGTAGGGCAGCCACATAGCGGAACTGTGTGCATGCATACCCACACTCTATGCAACCACACCTAGGGCTTCCCCATACCGACACACACCACATTACCATGCCCCAATCAAGGAACCACACCCCTCACTCACGCACATGGTGACACATGTTTGGACCACCCTCAGCCTCTGGCACACCTGCAACACACCCTGTGCATATGATGATACCTGTGTCATATCCCTGTCATCCATAACATCAATGCAGGGACAGGCTAACATGGTTCTGTGGCACACGGTGACTGTAAGGGTGGGAGGATGACATAATGGTTAAGGTGTTTACCTTAAAGACACAAGGTGTAGGGTTTGATTCTCACATGGGGTAACTAGCTAGGCTTTAAATGACCCAAAAGGGCAGTTAGCCTAGTACTAACCTATGAACCTATGAACCTATAATGGGGTTCCGCAATGTACCGCAGTGTAGAATGTAGTCAGGGGTAATGTGTACTGTATACATGTCAGGTAGTGTAGCCATGCAGCTAGGATGATATTCACACATCCTGTGCATATGATGATACCTGTGCCACATCCCTGCCATCCATAACATTGATGCAGGGACAGGCTAACATGGTTCTGATGCACACTGTGGCTGTAATGGGGTACCGCAATGTACCTCAGTGTAGAATAGTCAGGGGTAATGTGTACTGCATATAGGTCAAGTAGTTTAGCCATGCAGCTAAGATGCATCTCAGCTGTTGGTAACACCAATTGATATCCCCATACTGTCATCCATTTGTGTTGTAGGCAAACATGTGTCATCAGGAGGATGTTCCGCAGTCATATTCCACAGTGGTATGTCAGTGTGGTGACACCATGGCCATGACATATGTGGTGTACAGTTGCATACATGCCACAGGTATGTATAACAGCTATTGGCTGTGCAAACATGACCAGTAGCCTGCTTGTATAGGTATAATTTGCACCCTTATGTCAACCCCTCCACATACACACACATCCTGACTAGGCGACACTGTGTCTAGACCCCAACCCTGGTATGTAGTGCTACTGAACTGTGTGGCTGTCATGGCACACATGACACCATCTGTAGGGTGAGGTGTGTACCAGGTCACGTGCTACATGCAGACTATCCACAGACATGTACAATATGGTAATGGGGGATGTAATGTTTGTATATGGTGAATACATAGTGTGTCATACCATCATATACACATTGACCGACACATAACGGGTAGACACACATCTTAGAGACCTGGTTGTATAGTTGTTAAATAACTAGTCCATGTGTCTAGTGTGTCACAGGTAGGCTGCACACAGCACATGTGTAACTGGGCAGTATTCTGTTTTCTGTTATCTGTATGGGTGATGGTGACATTAGCCACCTGAGTGATACGTGGGCCATATACCAGGTGTGCCATGGTGTAAAGACAGTGTACACAGCACCCACATACCCCACTGCATATTGTACACACTAGAACCCATCTAGATACTCTGACATACCCACTATCACACAGTGGCCATGACGCAAAAAAAACCCATTGCATATCACAACATTGGTACCACAGGGATATGCATGTGATGCACACACCACAGGCATAGTAGGGTGTTGCATTGCATTGCTATACCTATGGGTGACAACAACAATATCTGTACTACTGTGTGGCAATGTGTATTGTAATAGGAGTATGTGGACTCGGACTGGTGTACCCTACGGATATGCACACATGCACATATACACACACGTGGCAGACCTCAATGGGATTCCCATGCCTACCGACCCATTGGTGCAACACTGTTGTGTTGGTACTGCAAGGCACATGTAGCTGTTAGGGAGTGGAGTGTACCTAACAATTGACAGTATGTACTCAGGTGTGTAGTTCAGCAGCCTCTATCTGCACACTGTACAAACACAGTAGGTGGTAAGGACATCTTATGACCACATGGGTTGTAACTGCTACATAACTTGGCATAACTGACACCCTCACATGCACACCAATACACAGAACAGTTTGTATGGCAGGGAGCAGTAGTCCTGCCGTACCCAGATCCATGACTGTAATGTGTATATCGGTGAAGTATGTGGTACTGTACATCCAGAAACCTTAAGGCAGCTCAGCCCTGGTAACCCCACATTTTGTAGCAGCCTAGGTCTTTTCTGGTGCTCCCCCCTGGACTGAATTATACAGGGCCATATACCACTGTTCAGGAGTGGCCTTAGGTCAACTGGTGCCCTAAGCAAAAGGGCTCCACGGCACCCCCTACCACACAATCTGGTGTCCCCATCCTGGTCTACCTACACCAAATAAATACTAGAAAAGTGCCCCTGCTACAACAGAGCCCTAGGCGGCCACCTAGTTGGCCTATGTCTAAGGCTGGCTATGCCACTGTTACATACACTGGGCTCTGCAGTGCATGAGGGCACACATGTATTGTGTAGGTGGCGCCCACACATATATGGCCCCAGCCCCAGCATATGTGTGGGGGTTACAACAGCAGTGGACTGATGACAGACATGGCAGTGTGTTATACTCCCAGCCCAGTATGGATCAACCACCGACAACATGACATATGTGCACAGCTTGGTATGTAGGTGATGGACAGAGGCTGGAATACAGGCACATATGTGGACAACTATTGCCATACACTACGCAAGTTGCAGGTGTTACAGGATAGTCTGTAACATACCCTTAGTCAGGGAATTGCTGGTATGGACGGCCATGGATGTAGCATGTACCGGTAACATGCAACACACACACACACACACTGCCAGTGTATTATCTGACACAAGACCTGTGTGGTGGACAGACAAGACATGATAGGCACAGCTCCAGCTGGTGTAAGGGTAGGCCCACAGTTGTGTGCTATGCAGACGGACTGCATTCCATGGCAAACTAGTATGTACACCCACACACTGTAACACCAGTACTGTACAATGCATAAAACAACTCCACTCGCAGTTTGTCTGTACTTCCTGATCCTCCCACAAATATGTGACTGCCCTGAGTGTGCCGGTTCTCCTGTATGGGGTATTGCTACATGCTGTTGGTAACACTGCTGCCCACAAACGGGACAGATGCCCATCACACAGGAAATGTAATGGGACCATGCACACATGATGTAGGGATAATAGTGGACGGTTGCCATGACAGTGTTGAATGGGTGTAGTACACATGTGTAATCATATATCTGGCTATCTGGATATGTAAATGTACATATATTCCCACCATAGTTCCTGGACATGAAGTGTAGGCCACCCCAGCCAGTATGTTCCCAATGTCGTAGTTGCAGGGGATGCCAGGTATCTTTAGCAGGTATACTAGTAGCCTATTGCTACTGTCATTGGGATTGTCTTCACAGACATAGTGTGTGTGGCAGGTCACATCTGCTCATAATATGTGTGCCATTGGTTACTGAACAACATCCAAAGGACATCCGTGTACAGTACTGCTGCTAGCATGTAATGCCACTGTGGACTGCAGTAGAGATATTGGCCAATATTTGTGGGGGTCTGACACAGACTGTACATTCCAGAGGTATACACATACACCCTTAGTGCTAAACATGTGTACCATGCCTCACAATATGGATTTGGATGGCCATGTAGATGGGTATAACACATGACGACAGGTATATAATGTCCACCATAGGTCATGCATTCACACACCCCTGCCTGGCCTGTAATGGTATGACCACTGGTACAGGGGTACCATGGCCACATACAACACAATAGGTATTGACATACATCTGCACTGCATCCCACTGCCCTGCCTGACATACATGACTGTTAGGGGAGGTCCGACAGTGGGACATCTGGCTAGTATCTGCACATGACATCCCATTGGGTAGGTACACTCAGCTGCTGGGCATGTCACAATGCACTGTGAAGGCTGCAGGCAGACTGACTCAACACTGGCCTACACCTCCCAAGGGGGAATGCACATGTACCTGCATATACAGCAGGATCCACAGGCATGTCACAGCACAGGGTAGGATACAACTGTGTGACAGTGTATATACACAACCAGTGTGAACACAGCCACAACCACATATGGTTAGCTAGCATGGTATGACAGTATATGGACTATGTGTTCAACACCATCCTCATATGTGCCACTCACAGACTGCCCTACATATACTGGCCTGCTACACTTTGGTCTGGTGGGTGTCTGTGGTATGGGACACATGTGTTTATGGCCCTACAAACATGTACTCCACTGCAGTACCATACAGTGGGGGCAGCATGTAACATCTGAAAGTAGGGGAACTAGAACAATGTCATCTACCACAGTCTGTACACAGGCTAAGGTACATATCCACACTACACACACTGTCAACATTCACCATAGGTATACAGACCTCAGTACTGTATGAACATCCTCAGAATGTGCAGGTAATGTAATGCCATGTAACCCCTACTGTACATAACATGTGTAGCAGTCAGATATATCTGTGGCTTGTTCTCAGATATGATGTCACAAAGTATGGTGTACAGCACATATGTACCACTTCATGCACAACATATGTACAAAGGTTGACAGAGGTGTGGCTGGGAGCACATGCACAGGACCAGTATTGACATGTTGCTGTGATGACTACATACATTTACTGCTGTTTCAGGGTTGTTGTAACATATGTCCTTTGAGGGATATGACGTCTGTGATTACCACAGGTTTCTTCATCTACTGACTGCAATCCTCACACTACCTTCAGCAGTCAACAGCTAGATGCTCAGTGGGTGACACATGTTGCCACAGACACAAAACTGCCCAGGCTGCAGATGACCCTGCAGATGGTGATTCCCCATCAACATGGAACTGACATGGCAGGTATTGAGACATGTACATCAGCCATATCCACACAAACACTGTGAAAGCAACATTGCTCCAAATGCAGTATAGCGGCACCTACAGGCTGTAGTCAGGTCAGGCACATTCACCTCCTATTTGATGCACTGTTTCTACAGTGTGTTGTTAGAGGTACACCACAATCCATTTGGGATGCTGTTAGGCACACAACAGATGTAGTTCCTGCTCACAGTGGGTGACAAGAGCAAACACCATCATGATGTTCCTGGGTATTGGAGTGTGTTTCCATACAATTGTCGATGGGAATGTTACCACAGCTGTTTCACATGCAATCAGCTAGGGGAGGGCTGCGAGTCATGCAGAGGCCATCAGCTGATCATGTGCATTACCTACATTACACATGCTGCTGCCTAAGCAAAGCAGGTGTAGGTCTCCACGTCCACCTGAGAGGGGGTGGGGGATGCAGACAGAGGCTAATACATGTCAGGGAGGGGTGCAAGGGTAAAACTGAGGCATGGTTGTGTCATACACCTAGCAGCACAGGGTATAAAACCCCTGACGACTGTGCAGTGCTAGCACAGTTTGCTGAAATTATTGGATGTGCCACATGGGTTACCTGTTGTGGAGCACTCAGCACATAAATGTGATGGTGAGTGACATCTGCAACAGGGATACGGTAGCTGTATGGTAGGTGATATACACATGCCTGTCGGCATGAAGAGGTGCCAGCGTCAACACAGCCACACTTTCACAAGGACACACACAAACATTGACACACGTGACAGGGCCAGGTGTACAACTCATTGGTTGAGGGATTGCCACATCATATCACTGTGCAGGTATCCCATGCACCACACAGGTCATACGGGGCTATACGGGCGAAGGGTATGGGAAGGTGTCTGACATCAGACAGCATGCTGCAGTATGCCCATGGGGGTTGTGGGGAGTGTGGATGTGAACAACTGCAGCATGCAAAACGCACACAAACACACAGGGTGCCATTACTGACATGCATGTGTGCATGTCTGTACAGGTGTGTGGTGTTTGACTGCACCAGACTGCTGTCCACAGCCAGGTGATGGGTGTACCTTGGCATTAGGCCACATGATGATGGTCTGCATTGTGGCTCAGGGATGTAGTGTCTGCATTTGCCCACTCAGGTGAGTATTGTATCCCCATCTGGTCACCTGGGTGACTACTGTGTGTGTGGGCATTGCTTGCCATATCTGTGTTCCTTTGTCCATGACATGGACTGCATCTGGGATGTGCACACCTCCCACATGCATGTACAGTGACATGTGGACTGTACCTGGGGTGTCTGTCCCATGTTGTGAACACAAATTATCATCAGATGTGCCAGTCCTGCCCACCTGTGGCATGAGCTGGTAATGGCCAGCAGCTTTACCCTGCACCTACATGGTGTGCATGCTATCAGCATTCTTTGGTGTCAGTGGCATCTGTCCATACAGGCATGTTGTCAGGCATGGTATGTCCTTTGTGGGTCACATGTGATGGCACGACAGGTGGTGCAGTTGTCCATTGGAGAACAAAGGGGAGGTGCACTGTTTGCACGTATGTGCATATTGGACAGATGGACTGGGTGTCATGCCATCTATGGCCCACCGCTGTCACTCCATAGTTACTATCGGTGGCCAATATGCAGTGTACTACTCACATATTGGCTGTTAACTAGGCATGTGTGTGTGTATGACACATGGGGTGAGAGTGTGCTCTGGGTAATACTGGGGTTTCTAACTGTGATTGCCTGGCCTTTATGTCACATGCCTGGGTATGGCTCTGCACCCTGGCCTCTCAGCCATATCACATGTGTTATCCCTGTACAGTGGATGTTGTGATATATAGTATACCCACCATATAAGAATATGCAAAACTCACTCCACTTTGGCCACAGGTGTCACACAGTCAAAACCACCTTTACACAGGATACGGGTTACAAACACACACACCTGTCATGTTTGGGAGTAGAACCCCTACCTAACTAGTGTATGCCACTACAGCATTATGCAGTTATAGTAAGCGCCATGGATATTACTGGAGTAATCCTTGTCCAAAAGTGTATTTCACACTGACTGACATCAGCAGAATTGCCAAAGTAGGGCTTTGAAATGACTGCGTGAGACTAGCCTAAAATGCATTGCTCCCTACACAGACAGTGACACACACACAATACATCCAGAACTGCCATGTGTGGGGATGGAACGCAACCACGCGTCTAGTTCACATCACGTGTCTAATTCACACTACAGCAGTACACAGTTACAGTTACAGCATGCACTATGGAGATTACTGGGCTACAGCTCTCCCAGGGGAGTATTTCTAGGTGGGTGACATCAGCAGCCTTGCCAAAGTTGGGTATGTGAAATGTAGGGGGGTGTGAGTTACCTAAAAAGCATTGCTCTCTGCACAGTGAGACATGCATGCATACACAAACAGTTGGCAGGTCAGGGGCTAGAACTCCAAATTAACCCCTTAAGCACACTATGGCCATATGATGTTACGGGATGTGCTACAGAAACTGCTTGGCTGCAACTGTCCAAGAGGTGTATTCGAAGTTGCATGACATCAGCAGCCTTGCCAAAGGAGGGTATTCCACTTGTAAGGGGTGTGAGTTGCCTAAAAAGCATTGCTCTCTATACAGTCAGTGTCAGACAAATATGCACACACAGACTCACACATGCACAGTTACCACCATCTGGGGTTTGACCTCCTACCCAACTACATTACCACACTACAGCAGCACACAGTTACAGCAGGCGCTACTGAGATTACTGGGTTACAGCTCTCCCAGGGGAGTATTTCTAGGTGGGTGACACCAATAGCCTTGCCAAAGTTGGGTTTGTGAAATGTACAGGGTGTGATTTACCTAAAAGCATTGCTTTCTACACAGTCAGACATGCACACATACACACAAAGTTGGCAGGCCAGGGGCTAGAACTCCCAACTAACCCCTTAATTATACCATGCCCATACAATGTTACAGGACATGCTACAGAGATTACTCGGCTACAATTTTCCAAGAGGTGTATTCCAAGTTGCATTACATCAGCAGCCTTGCCAAAGGAGGGTATTCCACTTGTAAGGGGTGTGTGTGGCCTAAAAAACATTGTTCTCTACACAGTCAGTGACAGACAGACATGCATACACAGACTCACACAAGCAGAGTTGCCACATCTGGGGTTTGACTTCCTACCAAACTACATTATTACACTACAGCAGTACACAGTTACAGCATGCTCTCCAGAGATTACTGGGCTACAGCTCTGCTAGGGGAGTATTTCTAGGTTGATGACATTAGCAGCCTTTCAAAAGTTGGGTATGCATAATATACGGGGTTTGAGTTACCTAAAAGCATTGCTCTCTATACAGTCAGACATGCATGCATACACACACAGTTGACAGGTGGAGGGCTAGAACTCCCAACTAACTCCTTAATCACATTATGGCCATATGATGTTATGGGACGTGGTACGCAGATTACTTAGCTATGATTGTCCCAGAGGTGTATTTCAAGTTGCGTGAAATCAGCAGCCTTGCCAAAGGAGGGTATTCGACTTGTAAGGGGTGTGAATAGCCAAAGAAGGCAGCGCTCTCTACACAGTCAGTGACAGACAGACACGCACACACAGACTCACACACGCACAGTTGCCACGTCTGGGGTTTGACCTCTTACCTAACTACATTATCACAGTATAGCAGTACACAGTTACAGCATGTGCTACAGACATTACTGGGCTACAGCTCTTACAGGGGAGTATTTCTAGGTGGGTGACATCAGCAGCCTTGCCAAAGTTGGGTATGTGTAAAATAAGGGGTGTGAGTAACCTAAAAGCATTGCTCTCTACACAGTCAGTGAGAGACAGACACACACATGAACAGTGACATACACTCTCACACACAGTCGCCATGTCTGGGGTTAGAACTCCTATCTAACTAGTCTATAACACTACAGCAGTACGCAGTTATAGGACATGCCACAGAGATTACTGGCCTACAAGTCTCCTAAAGGTGTATTACACATTGGATAACCTCAGCAGGCTTGTCAGGGTACCACTATGGGGTGGCCAGTGTGTGCATGGCCCACACATCATTCATGAAGGGGTGACACACCACAGGTGGCCACACATGGGGTCATATGTCACAGGTGCATGTCTAGGGCAATTAGCTGACTATGTTCTTGTACAGCCATGTTGCACAGCTGGCACATGGACCACATAGTATGTAGTGCTGACAGGTACTGGTTGCTAGTAACTGCAGTGTGTGACATCTGCAACTGATGTGTTTGGGGCCCTTTGGCTGTGTGCTCAGTGGGACAGGCATGGATGGATCCTTGTCACAATCACCCTCTTCCACACATCTGTATCCATCTACCTTTGGGATATTGTGGTGTGTTGTCCTTACATATATGCCTGTATTCCTATCCACTGTGTGTGCAAGGCATGAGTGCTGCATACTGACATGTGTCTGCAGTAACTATTGCAACCGCTGGATATGTCTGGGCCACTGGTGTTTGCATACATGGCCTTCATGTGTTTAAGTGTGTGATCATGCCCAGTATGACCTTTCAGTATGTTGATGACTCACATTGCCTTCATTACTCTAAGTATGTGAGCATGCCTAGTAAGGCCATCTGTTATGTATGTGTGGAGCATGTCCGGTGGTTTGTACTGCACAACTGACCTTTATGTTGTACACCGACAGGTAGCATACTGTGTCTGCAGGGTATCCACTGATAATTTGGCATTGACTGTTGCAACATGTCTGCATAGCGGGGGGGTACACCTGACTATTTCTATGTTTCTTCACAGGAGTGGGGGGGGGCGCACCTGACTGTTACTGTATTTTTATGTGAGGTGGGAGGGCACACCTGACAGTTGTACACATTTGCTAGGACTTTACTGGTATGTCCTGTAGTCTGATTCTGTCAGTGGTCTTACCCATCATTGCTGGCTACACCATACTTATGTACTTCTGTTCTTATCTTTTGATTGCATACACATTAGTTTCTGACTTCCTAGCTGTCACAACTGAAATCCCACTACCTGGCCTGCTTGGTCTGTCTGTGTAGGCCTGGGTGGGGATCAGCCATACCCCTCATTCAGAGGCTATAGTATGGCATTTGTTTGTGTTTGTCTACACCTGTCCTGCTGGCTGTGACTGTTGTTGGGTATGTGACCCTCCTCCTGACTGGCATGTGTGAGTCACTTATCCTGTGGGGGTCCCAGTATTGCAGGTGATTCTGCAGGGCTGCCTATATCAGATGGACATAGTACACTGCCTACGCATGTTTAGGCACAAGTAGTGTAATGTTTGGCATCCCTTTTACTGTATGTAAGAGTCAGAGAGAGGTGCTATTCCCCCGGTCCCTCCCGTGTCAGTGTATGTGCTATGGGTTGTCTCTTTGCCAGGGCCAGGGCATACTGGGTATGCCTCATTCTGCCTACTGGGGCAGGCTCAGGTTGTTCCTCCGCCGATTCACTCTGTGCCTGTGCAAGCCTTGGCATTGGTGGGGGGCTATATGGCCCTGTCCCTTGCTGCTCCTGCAGCTGTTTCTGCAGGATCATATTGTGTAACATGGCACATACAAGGACGATTTGGGTACATGTATTTGGTGAGTACTACAAGGTTCCACCAGATGTGTCCAGGCACCAGAACCGTGACTTGAGCATCCCAAACACATGGTCTATTATGATTCTTGTTTGTGCATGTGCCTCATTATGGAGTTCTTGTTCGGGTGTGTGCGTTTCTGATGAGTATAATCAGCCACGGCTCCAGTGCGTACCCAGCATCCCCCACTAGGTGATATGATATGTCCACTGATCATGCCCGTTGAAGCCTAGGGCAGTGGCGCACAAATGGGACTAGTGGGGAAATAAGAAAATAAACCTAAAAACAACAGTCTAACAAAAAATCAGTATTCCGCCATGCAAGTCAATGGCAGGCAAAAGACAACCTGGGCAGTGAGTAGTGGTTGCTAAGGGGGAGGCACAATGTGACATATGTAACTATGCATTAGCAGGCAATTATATGCAAATGAGGGAATGGATAGTGAATCCCAGTTTTCCCCAGCACGTGAGGCAGGTCCCAACAGTGTATGAGTATGAATAATTGAGAGCAAGACTAGGAGGTAGGTGACATCATGTGTGAGAGTGTCAGGCATACGGTCAGCGGATTGGAGCCCTGTGGCTCGGGGTTGCATCCAGCTTAGCACAGCAAAGCCAGGAGGTGTGTCTAAACCTGCCTAGCATGTACGACACAGTGTAAGTAGATGTGCGCACTGCAAAATGGGATCTACAGGAAGAGAAAGGACGTGAACCCAGTAAACAGTAGCAGTGTGCACATTGCAGTACACTGATTGTGCGGCGTACCCCCAGAATGAATCAGAAGGGCAATGGGAAGGGAAAGCAGCAGTAGGAAGTTACTCAAGGGGCACTAGGTTCGCTGCCAGGTGAAATGGATCAGAACCAGCCAATTACACAAGCAGCAGACCAGCCCAGCCCAGAACACCACTATAAACTATGCAAACTCCTACCCCTCTGCTTTTTCCCACACCTTACAGTACCGGTGTAAACAAGCGGGGAACTTTTAACACTCACAACAGCAAAATGTTAAGAGCTGCAATAGCTATCATACAACTTGTGGAAGAGGCTGAGGGTGGTGAGGATGGAAATACTGCCAACCAACCCACAGTGAAGAGATGGAGAAGAGTGTACAGACCCAGAGTGTCCTACCAAGGGTTACATGAGCTGGAGATGGTGGAGAGCTATAGGGTGGACAGGGACCTCTTACAGCAGATTGTTGAGCTGTGCCAGTCATGCCTGACACACAGAACTAACAGAGGGGAACCCACCCCAGTGGAAATGAAGATATGTGTAGGCCTAAGAATACTAGCTACAGGTACCTTCCAAAGGCCAACTGGGGATATGATGGGGATCTCACAGGCATCAGCATCCAGGGTGTGCCATCAGGTCCTGGATGCCATGGCAGCACATGTCGATGAGCATGTATATTTCCCCCTCACCCGTGAGGTGTTGGTCAACAGTATGCGTCTCTTCCACCAAATAGCGGAATACCCTGAGGTAGTGGGTGCAATAGACTGCACGCACATATGCATCAAAGCACCAGCCGGTGAGCAGGGTAAGGTCTACTTTAACCACAAGGGCTTCCCCTCCATCAACTGCCAGGTCATGTGTGATGCCCAGGGCATAATACTGAATGTGTGTGCTGGCTGCCCTGGAAGCTAACATGATTCCCATATCTGGCATCTGACACAGCTGTACCAGACATTTGTCAATGGGGACATCCCTCATGGTCACCTAGTGGGGGATGCTGGATATGCACTGGAGCCGTGGCTGATGACACCCATCAGAAATGCACACACACCTGAACAGGAATGCCATAATGAGGCACACGCACAAACATGAAATGTAATTGAGCATGTGTTTGGGCTGCTCAAGTTACGGTTCCGGTGCCTGGACACATCTGGTGGAGCCTTGCAGTACTCACCAACTATATGTACCCAAATAATCATGGTATGTGCTATGCTACATAATATGATCCTGCAAAAACAGCTGCAGCAGGAGCAGCATAGGGCCAGGCCTAACAGCCCCCCACCATTGTCAAGGCCATCACAGGCAGAGCGTGACTCGGAGGAGGAACAACCTGAGACTGCCCCAGTAGGCAGAAGGAGGTGTGCCCAGTATGCTTTGGCCTTGGCAAAGAGGCAACGCATAGCACATACACTGGCTCAGTAAGAACCCTGGAAATAATACCTCTCTCTGACTTAAACATATAGTAAAAGGGATGCCTAACTTGACACTACCTGTTTTCAAACATGCATAGGGAGTGTACTATGTGCATCCAACACAGGCAGCCCTGCAGCACCACCTGAGGCATGATTGCTATGTTTTAAGCAATATAAAGCAGTGCTAAACAGCTTTTACCACTATTTAGTATATGTAAACAAAATTGCACACACTAACTAGCACAACTTTGGGCAATGTTGCGCAATATTGGGCAACGTTCAGCAATGTTGGTTAATGTTGAGCAATGCTGGGCAAGTTCGGTCAAAGTTGGGCATAGTTGAGCAAAAGCAGGTAAACATGCTCATATTTGCTTTACTGTTCCTTAAGCAGTCTGGTCTTCCCAGTATGAAAATATAAAGCAGTGACAGTCCTGCTCAGAATTGGTTAGACTTGCCATCTTGTGCAATCTGCATCAGGTTTTTAGTTTCCAGCTTATACACCATGAAGTTGCTGACCATATGTCCTTGAAGCATGAGTCATACAGTTGTGCTGCCTCTAATGTTCAGTAGGTTACCCTCTGTAAGGGAAAGGAAGACACGTCTGTTTTTTTCTTCTAAGCCGGCCATCTAGTTCCTGAGTGCATTCTTCAACCTGTGTTACTACTGTAGTCAGAAACTAACTTTTCTAATGGGGGCTGTACATAGTCTTTCCTTTACTTGTCCTTAAATAGTATAAATGCTATGATGTAGTTTTTCCTGATTTTTATACATAACACAACCTTAGTATATGAGTATATTGACAAAGCCTATTATATTAAACTCAAGTTTATTTGGGTGTTTTTAAACAAAACACCATAACAAAAAGATTAAGAAACAAAAAAATGCATAACAGATATTAACTTACAGTTAAAGATGCATATCAAATATTAACTTACAGTTAAACATGCATTTAAGTCACACCACCAAAGGCCATTTCAAATAAGTAGGTCTTTAATGCCTGTCTAAAGATGGCTAATGTTGGGCATTCTTGCAACCACCAGAGTAACAGATTCCACAAGTGAGGGTCCTGCTAGAAAAATGCATGAAAACCTGATGTCTCAAGGTTGACCCGGGAGCGGTTAGCGTCCACTCTGAGGATGAATGCAGAAAAAGTATGAGGTGGTGAGGTACAATGATCTTCTTCAGGTAATAGGAACCCAGTTCATGAGCACAAAGATCTTATCTGAGAATGAATGGGAAATCAATGAAGACTGCACAGAAGTCACATGATGTAGTGGTAACAGGATGCACCAGAAAGTAACCTGGCTACAGTATTCTGCATTAACTACTGATAACCAAGCTCAGTGCAAATTAGTCCCAGGTAAAGAGCATTGCAGTAATCTGGTCTGAAAGAGACTAGGCATGCAAAACAATGGAGAGATCAGCATGAGATATCAAGCATTTGATCATGGAAATGCTTCTCAGATAGAAAGAGGAAGACTCCACTACAGCTGACATCTGGTCCTGAAATGTTAGTCATGAGTCATGAATGATGCTAAGATTTTTCACTTTACTAACAAATTCAAGTTTGTCACTACCATATATAATGTAATCTGGAATGATACTGCAGATGAGTCCGTCAGAGTTGCATGCACTGACAAGGCCTCCATCTTTACTGTGTTCAGTGTTAGTCAATTTTCAGCTGGCCAACATATGTGTGAAATGCTCATCATCAAACCTTGCTGGAAATATAAATACATCTGTATATCATCAACATAAAGAATAATGTCAACATTTTTCAGTTTATTAACAAATTCAAGCTTGTCACCATCATACATAATATTATCGGGTAATGGTAAAGCAGATGAGTCTCTCAGAGTTGCATGTACTGCCAAGGCATTTGTGGTGTTTAGTTTTAGTTGATTTTCAGTTTGCAGCATATTTTGGCCAGGGTATAAATACTCATCAGCATAGCTGTGATAAGCTAAATCACTTCCCCTTAAAAGGTCTCCTAGAGGTAGTATACACACTGTGAACCATAATGGCCTCAAAATAGAGCCTTGTGGTATCCTGCAATTGAGATAGTATACAGATGAAAAATAGTGTCCTAAACACACCCTGTGAGTATATCTGGATAGGTATGAACTAAGCCAGTCAAGGACCATAGTGGAGACACCACAGTAAGAATGCAGGCATGCTATTAGGATTCCATGTTCCACACTCTTAAGTGCTGTAGAGAAATCCAGGAGGACCAACACTGAATAGCGTTACTGGTCTCTTGCCATCAGGTGAGCACTGACTGCTCCTATGAGGGCAGTCTCAGTACTATGATTAGTTTTGAAGCCGGACTGGAAAAGATCCACATATCCGCTAACTGTGAGGTGTGTCTCTAGTTGCTTACAGACAAACTTTTCAATAAAGGGAGAGGAGAGACAACTAAAAGGTTTTTATTAAATTCTTATTTTGGAAAGTAGAGCTGTTTTCACTGGTCTTTTGTGTGGTTTCAGGAAAACTTTTCAATAACTTTCCCTAGAAAAGGGAGGTTAGAGACTGGGTGGTAGTTGTTCAAATTATTTGATTTCAGAGATGGCTTTTTTGAAGGTCAGAGTAACTGCAGCATCTTTCAAGGCTGAAGGAACTATACTGCATTATGGCATATTCCAATTAATTAGCTCTGATGTTAAATATTTTTGGGCTGGCTCTTACCTGCTGACCATATGGCTGCTCACCACAACTATTTGCATTAATTCCCTACCTGCAGTAGCCAGTCATGGTGCATACATTGTCCTGGAATCCATCAGGGAATTTTATACTTCACATGCCAATAAGTCTTCAGAGATGGGTATGTGGTGAACAAAGTTATGTGGCCTCCACTCACTTTCATGAGTGATGTAGCTCCTCAGGCATGGCGACACTTCCTCTTTGAGTGAACAGCTGTTAGTGGGTTCTCAGTCTCCCCTGAGTTTCTTTAGCAATTACAGTATACCACTCAGTTTCCCACCCTGGGATAGGCAAGCAAGCAAGCAGTGCCTCTTCACACCTCTGGCGGTTTGCCCCAGTGCCCAGTTCACTGTCCAAATCTGGGATGGTTGGGCTGTAGTCAGGCTATCTTGTCTATACCATGCAGACAGTTCCAGTTCTAATATTCATAGGATCATCATGCATAGTAACTAGGCATGCAAACTGGCTGAAATTTCCAATTGCTGCAAAGCACTGTCTTGTTAAGTGACTTGCTCAAGGTCACAAAGTAAGCAAATGAAGGGTGATGGACTCAAACCCTATACCACAGGAAGTAGCTCTTTAAGCTTGTCTTTCAGTATGCAGGATTGTTCATGTCTGTATTCACTTTACCAAATTACAGATTATACCAGCCAGTTTACTAATAAATCTGACAAAATGAACAATTTCACTAGTAGCAGAAATCTAAATGATATTAATTCTACTTTGAGTAATGGATAATGATTTATCGTCATAGTGAGTTATATCTGTATCTTCTGCAGTTAAGGCTTTTTGTACTATACAGTGGATCAGTTGGTAAAGGGTGGATATGTGCATCCAGAGACATGAAGGGCGCTATAGAAACTGTCTGAGAAAAAACATATACAGATGGCAAACTACTGCTGATATCTATGAGGCGACATCACTTTATAAGAAATATAGATATTTGCAGCAGGTAAGAGCTGTTTGCCACACACAGTTTGACTGTTTTCTTACCTTCTGGATTAGGAAAAGATTCTATTTAATATACATATTATTTTTTTTTTCCACCCCACATAATAACTATTTTAAGCTGCCTCTTCTTTAGGCAGCTTATTTATATAATTCATCACCCTGTAAAGCATTCTAAGCATTTTCCTTGATTCTTCGACTTTAGTCTCAGGCTGTTCTTTCTTGGCAGGTATCGTTTTTATTTTTAATGTTTGTTTCCATTTGCGTCAAGAGGATTACCTTGAGCTAATTAAATATTTCCTAACAAAAACAAAGATGTGGCAAACACAGTCAACAGAGTTAAGCTATTATTTAATAAGTAACAAGATAAAACAGAATAAGCGCTTTCACATTCTTCAGACTCATTTCAAACACCACAAAAGAGCTCATTTTAATATATAACCAAATTAAATTATCAATTAATTAAATATGCAAATAACTTAAAGTCAAACAACATAACATAAAATACTCCTAAAACAGTCACATAATACATAACGCTTCAACTACATGCAAAACCATCTTAAAAAACATCCTATAATCACTAAACACATATATTCACTAAACACATACAAAACGTGTTCTATTCTAAAACCATATTTTAATAAAACTCATATTTAAATATCACGAGAATGAAAAAGGAGATAAAAGAAGAAACAGGAATATACTGTATAACATAGCATCTAAACAAATAATACACATATAATAGTGTCCTAGTAAGATCTAGTCTAACCATATAAATGGGATCAGTGTTTCAAAGGCCTGATTATCCACCATACTTCTGCCTTCTCTGTCAAAGTCTTAATATTACCCAAACGTACACTCCTATAAGCTAGTTCTATCGAAAAGAATGTAAATCTATGGCATGATCCATGGGCAAGGACATGTTTGGCTAGAGCATTGCTCTCGTCCTCTTTATTGATAGCAGATAAGTGCTCACGGACACATTCTCTTAAAGTACGACTGGTTTTACTACATAAAATGCAGGACATCTAGAGCAATAGGCTAAATATACTAAATCCCTGGTCTTACAATGCACAAAATGCTGGAATTCATAAACTATATTAGTAGTTGGGTGGATAAACTTATTATTATTGGCCATATATGGACAATAATTACAGCTTCTACAGCCAAACGTACCTTTCCACTGTGACAAAACCTGATCTGTTGTTCCCCCATATAACAAAGCAGCCTCTTTAAAGACTTATTATTTTTGTAAGCAAAACTGTATTTGCTCTCGACTATACTCAGAACTTTCTCATCTCGTCTAAGGATGTCCCAGTTCTTAGATATAATATCACAAACCAATTTATTGTTTGAAGCGTAGGGAATAGTAACACATCTGTTGGCCAAATCATGTCTAGTGTCAAAAGATTCTGCAGCGTGTGGCCAACTACCATTGAAAAATGGTCTTCCTTTGCATGCCCTATCTATGAACCCCGTATCCCTTAAAACAGCACATTCACTTCTCTTATACCCTCACTCTAAAACTCCTTCTAAACTCTCTCAAGAGATATCCTACAGCTAACATCTGAGGTGGTGAGTCTCGAAATCCTAAGACCCTGTCCCTAAACATTACTATAAACATATGGAGGATGCAAGCTATGTCAATGCAGCAAACAATTCTTCCTGCAAGCTTTCCCAAACAACTCAGTATGAATTACTCCATCTGTTCTAGATACATAAACATCCAAAAACTCTATTCCATCTCTAGACCACTTCCCAGTGAACTTTAAAAAATCAGTGGTAGAATTGATGTATCTAAGAAATTCTGTTACTTCAGTTTCAGAAGCACTCCAAACCAAAAATGTATCAACCACAAACCTTTTATAATATGGGATACACTCAGAAAATCTATGATGACTCAAAACAAAGGAAGTCTCCCAGTGTGCCATTATAATGTTAGCATATGGATTTGCGCATGGGGTGCCCATGGCAACTCCCTTCTTTTGTAAAAAACATATATCATTATAAGAAAACACATTGTTGTTCAAGATCATGTCTAACAACGTACAACATAACAATATTTTATCATTAGGTACACTACTATAGCTCAAAAACTGCCTAACATAATCTAAACCACTTTCATTAGACATTGCTGTAAAGAGCGAAGTCACATCTAAAGTGACAAAAAAGGCTTCAGAAATGTATTTACCAGAAGCCACATACTCAGAAAAGGTGTTAAAAAATGCTGAGTATCTCTAATTATAGTAGTGGTATTGTCAACAATGACTCGTAACTGCTTCTCAACATACAGATATTGGCTCGGTGAGCCACCCTTTACTCGAGACTATCGTTCTCAGTGGAGGGTCCCAAGTATCCTTATGTATTTTTGGAAGACCTCTAATGAAAGGGACTAAGGGTCACTCCACAACAAAATACTTGTATAAATCTTGTCCAATAATACCTGTCATTAACATGTCATACAAATCAGCATGAACGTTTCTTATACCATTATTCAATTGTTGATTACTTAATTCAATATAAGAATCTGAATCATTAAGCATATTATACATTTTACCATTATACTTATTGACATCCATCATTACTATGGCTCCGCCTTTATCTGCAATCCTAATAACTATATCATCATTCCTCTGTAAATCATTCATGGCTTTATGCTCTTCTCTGCTCAAATTATAAAAACCATTACTTTTATTCTGCACACAAAACATATTCAAAAAATCTCTTTCACAGGCTTTCTCAAAGGCATTCAATAGCAGATGCAACACAGGAGAAAAGGCAGTTGGTTTCTTGAAAGAAAAATTTGTATTCATCCCTTCATCAAACTTATTTATTTTATTTATTTATTTATTTATATTTGTTAACCGGGAGTGTCCGACTGGACGTAGGTCCATTTTCAGTGGAGGCCTGGGGAGAAAAGCTCCACAGTTAAACAGACAGTAGTTACATTGGATTACATAGTGATTAACAATTTGCATAGCAATTACTTACAACATATTTACAGATGAAGAACATAGTACATCAGTAGACAAGTAGAATCATTATCTGTGAAGTACATAACAGACATTAACAAATGTTACAATAAGAAGTTCCTGCTGTATAATAAGTACTAGGCTTATGAGCATCTGAGCTTGCTATAATCAAGGTAGTTAGTAGAGTGGAAAGAAAGGTAGTGGTTGGATGGGGTGGGTGATATTAGAGTGGGAGTTGCAAGGGCATAGCCAGCATGTTTTTAGGTGCGCTTTTAGTAAAGTTTTGAAGTGGGTGCATGATGGTATGGAGGTAATTGTGAGTGGGAGGGAGTTCCATAATTTGGCTATGGCGCAAGAGAATAGTGCTTCTCCAGCAGAGTTATTGGCTTTAGGGATCTGCAAGTGATTTTTGTTGCTGGATCTTAGTGGTCTGGTGGTACGATAGGGTTGGAGTAGATTCCAGAGGGATGGGACATTTAGTGCATAGTTTACTAGTTTGTGGGTGAGTGAGAGTTGATACCATTGAAGGAGGTGAGGGAGTTCAAGCCAGTAGCAAATGAGAGACAGTGGTGACTATGGTAGGATGCCCCTGTAGCGAATTTGGCGATTTTGTTGTAGCAGGTCTCTAGCTTGTTTAGATCACATTGCCTTAGGTTGGTATATATTGGAGAGGCATAAAGAAGGGTGGAGATAAGGTGGGAATTTGCTATTGAAATCTTTACTGCTTTGGTGAGAAGTTGCTTATTTCTGTATAATGCTCCTAGTTTTTTGTGGACTTTTTTATGGTCATGGATATGTGAATGTCAAATTTTAGTTTATTATCTATTTCCACTCCTAGCAATTTGGTGTCTTCAGTTGGGTATATAGTGGTGTTGTCTTTTGCTGTGATGTTAAAGTGAGAGTTGTTTTGAGTATGTTTGGTGGGTTGGAAGATGAGTAGTTTAATTTTGTTTGGGTTGAGTATTAATTGGGCATTGGATAACCAAGTTTTAACAGAGGAAAAGGCTTCCTGTGTGACTTTTTGCAGTTTGGGTAGGGACTGGGCTGAGCAGATGATGGTTGAGTCATCTGCATATTGTATGAGTGTGCCATGTTTGGTGGCAGAGGCTAGATTATTGGTGAAAACCGAGAAGAGTAGGGGTCCAAGGATGGATCCTTGGGGAACCCCTTTGGAGACAGGTAGTTGGGGAGATATGTCATTCTGCATTCATACAACGGATTGTTGGCGGTCAGACAGGTAACTCTGAAACCAGTTGGTGACTGATTGTGAGAAGGATAGGTTATTGAGGACAGAGATAAGTTGTTTGTGTGGGACCATGTCAAATGCTTTAGATAGGTCTAGGAAAGTAGCAAAGGAGAGATAGCCATTGTTTTTATGCTGAAGGATAGTGTTAGTAAAGGAGAGTAAGGCAGTGGTGGGGCTATGGTTTGGTTGGAAACCATGCTGAGTATTGGAAAGGAGGTTATTAGGAGGTAGTCTGAGACCTGAGAGTGTATGCATCTCTCTAGTATTTTGGAGAGTGGAGGGAGAATAGCTATGGGGCGGTATTTGGTTAGTTCTGTGGAAGGTCCGCCTTTGTGGAGGGGAATTATATGTGATACTTTCCACAGTGTGGGAATGTAACTTTCTGACAGAGATCAGTTAATCAAGATGGATACTGGGTAGGCCAGAGCATCAGCTGCGATTTGTAGGTATTCACTTGGGAGGTTGTCTGCTGCTAATTTGGTGGGCTTAAGTTTAGTTAAGAGTTTTTTTTATGTTGGAGGTAGGTACAGAAGAAAAAGCGAAGGCAGTGGGGAGATTACTAGTTGAAGGTGTGGGTTGGAGGGGAGGGGGGTTGTGTTGTTTATCTAGTGATAGTATGGTTTGTGTGAAGTGTGTGTTGAATGAGGTAGCAATATTTTCTGAGGAGTGAGGGATGTTAGCAGGAGGGGTACTGACTTTATCTGGGTGGATGATGGAGTTTATGGAGGACCAGAATTGTTTGGGGCTGTGTTGGGAGGAGTCTAGGGCAGACTGGTAGTATTGGAATTTGTCCTGTTTTATTAGCTTTTTGACATTATTGCGTAGTTCTAGGAATCTCTGTCTAGTTGAGGGGGTTTTGGTTTTGTGCCAGTGCTCCCAGGCTTTATCCCTGTTTTTCATTTCTGACTTAGTGGTTTTCTGTAGCCATGGGGAGGGTTGTTCTTTGATTCTGGAAAGTCTTATGGGGGCATGGTAATTAAGGATGCTCAGGAAGGTAGTATTAAAAAATTCAACTGTGTCATCAAGACTGAGGTACTTTAGAGGATGTCAGTTACATTCTTTAAGGGATGAGATGAATGTGAGTGGGTTAAAGTTTAGTTTTTTACGTATTTGATGGTAGATGACAGGTTTAGCTTGGTATAGGTATATTTTGAGTAGGAATGTTGGGGAGTGATCACTGAGGCTATCTGATAAGGAGCCTGTTATATATGACTGGGGGCTCTTACTGACTAGTATCCAATCCAGGATAGCGTGCTTGCTGGAGTTTTTATTTATCCTGGCTGGTGACTGGACTAGTTGGGTGAAGCCATGAAGGTTTACATGATGGATTGGATGGTTGCCAGAACAGGATTGCCAGTCAATATTGAAATCACCTAAAATTATAGTTTCTTGGGGGAGATGGTGGGTAGAGCAGCTGAGGAGGTTTTCTAGTGGAAAGATGTTTTGGCCAGGTGGGAAGTAGCATCCAATTATGTTGAGGGTTTTGTTTTGGTTTATTTTGAGGTTGGTATATATTATTTCTTCATTGTCTATTTGTGGAGCTGATGATTTTAAGATCTGGAGGTTTAGATGCTGTTTAAATATTATAGCTACACCGCCTCCTTTCTTGTTTAGCCAGTCTACTCTTAGTATGCCATAAACTGTAGGGAGTATTTGCTCACTGGTAATGTGAGGTTTTAGCCAGGTTTCTGTCAGGATGACTATATCTGGGGAGTACAAGTCTATGGTGGCATGGAGTTCATGGACTTTGTTGGATATACTTCTAATATTTAGGCTTAGTAGAAGGAAGTCACTTGGCTTTCTATTGGCTGTAATATGGGAGAAGTTGTGGTTTCTAGTCTGATTATGAGGATTGGGGTTGGAGACGGTAGGGCCAGGGTTGGGGTGGATATCTCCACTTAGGGCTAGTTTTGATATGCATGAGGTTATTAGTTTTCTCAGTTTTTGAATGTGTTTGTTTATTAGGGAAACTTTATGACTCTGCTCTGTGGGTAATAGGTATGGTGGGAGGGTTACTATGTTAAGCTGAAGGGATGCTTTATGTTTGAGTAATATAGTTGGTAGAATATGTGGGGGGGTGCATAGGGATGGTTCTTGAGTTGGTGGGAGGGGAGCTGAGTGAGGGTGAGACATGAGTGGTGGTGTGAGTAGTAGTACAGTGGTGGTGGTTGAGTGGGGGAATGATGGAGCTTTGGTAGGATGTAAGATATGCAAGGAGAGTGCATGCAGTGAGCATAGGTAAGGTATGCTTGTACATGTTAGTTGAGGAGGTGTGATAGTAGTGGGAAAATGGAGGAGGTAGTGTTGGATTAGCGCTGTGGTTGGCTATTGGAAAGATAGATTTCCTAAATGGAAATATTAACTTCTAATTGTGATTCAATTGATACCATGTCTTTTTTGACTGTGCCCTTAACTCCGTATTGTCCTCTGAGGTTTTCCTCCTTTTTCTGCCCCTGCTGTGTGAGCGTTGTATTGGCAGTCACTCCTTTATTAGCAGTGGGAGCTTGGAAAAAAAACAGGGGTTCTGGTAAACTGGCGACTTCCTTCACTTTCCTCCTCACATCCACGTTCGCCATTTCAGATACAGCCATGACTACTACTACAGCCCCGACTACTAATATAGTTTATGAATTCCAGCATTTTGTGCATTGTAAGACCAGGGATTTAGTATATTTAGCCAATTGCTCTAGATGCCCTGCATTTTGTGTAGTAAAACCAATTGTACTTTAAGAGACTGTGTCCGTGAGCACTTATATGCTATCAATAAAGAGGACGAAAGCAATGCTCTAGCCAAACATGTTCTTGCCCATGGATCATGCCATAGATTTACGTTCCTTTCAATAGAACTAGTTTATAGGTGTGTACATTTGGGTGATATTAAGAATTTGACAGAGAAGGCAGAAATAAGGTGGATAATCAGGCTACAGGCAGATAAGGCATATGGACCAAATGATAAGGTAACTATTAAACCTTTTTTGTTAGATAGGCCTTTGAAACCCTGACCCCCTTTATATGGTTACACTAGATCTTATTAGGACATTAGTATGTGTATTATTTGTTTAGATGCCAAGTTATACAGTATATTCCTGTTTCTTCTTTTATCTCCTTTTTTTGTTCTCATGACATTTAAATATGAGTTTTATTAAAATATGATTTTAGAGTAGAAAACATTTTGTATGTGTTTAGTGAATATACTGTATATGTTTAGTGATTATAGGATGGTTTTTAAGATGGTTTTACTTGTATTTGAAGCATTATGTTTTATGTGACTGTTTTAGAAGTATGTTATGCTGTTTGACTTTAAGTCATTTGCATATTTAATTAATTGATAATTTAATTTGGTTATATATTTAAATGAGCTCTTTTGTGGTGTTTGAAATGAGTCTGAAGAAGCATCTCTAGCAGATGTGAAAGTGCTTACTCTGTTTTATCTTGTTGCTTATTAAATAATAGTTGACTGTGTTTGCCACATCTTTGTTTTTGTTAGTACATATCTGCTTGTATTCTAAGAGGTGCTTTATCGTCCGATATCTGTTGTGCTTTTTACTAATTAAATATTTCTGTTATGTCTCATGCCTCCTTTCTCTTTATCTTTCTTATGTATTTAGCTCATGTATCATTTTTCTATTGCTTCATTTAAAGGCCATGCACCAGAAGAACTTAAAAACCTATGCCTCATAGGCATGGACTAAGCACAATGTCTGGATGACCTTTGACAGCTTAGCTGCACAAGCCCAGTATAACAGCAGTTGCTTCTATAATCAGAGACCCAAACTACCTATCCAGGGGATGAATTGTAATCATCAACCCAGTGAAGACTGCTCTTAAGGTAGCTAATGTGTTGGTTTACCTGATGTGTAAATGAAGCCTGACGCCTAATACGGAGAGGATATGGTGGGTTATATATTAGGTTATTTAGCTATCATGCCAGCAGGCCCTGTTTATGTGCTGATGAACATTAAGGTCTTTGGTATGGGTGTTCATGCTGCTGCTGCTTGACTTGTGCAGGTGAAGGAATTCAAGTAGTGCAGGGTCTTACATGGCATAGAAGTCAAAGCAGAGAGCATCACAAAGGAGCATAGTATGAGACAGACTATAGTGAGAAGGCTTTTAATGCATAAGGGTAGCTTATGCAGTTTAACGAATTGTTGTTCTTGCTGGAACCTTTAATGTCTTTCTAGTTGGGCAATATGTTTAGAAAGATACACGCTGAAGGGAACAATGCATTTGAAGAAAGATCTGATGAAGAATGTATAGACTGGAATTGTAACGTTTTTATTCCTAGCGGTAGCTCTGACAGGTAAAACGATTTCCTGTTTGTGACTGATGCATGGTGATGATGGACAGCTTATTGTTGACAAAGGTATCCAGATCTCTGACTGTGTCAGTTTTAAGGAATGGCATTTTTACTATTATACTAGGTATGGAAATCTTTCTTCCTATCATTAAGTTAGCCTGTTGTCAATACACCGGATGTTAACATGGTCAAACACTTGGAGTATGTGTGTGTAAATAGGAGAGTGTATGATGGCACCTGGTTTGTGGTCATCACTGACCTTCATCAGTCACAGATCTTTGAGCTCCTCCTTAACATCAGTAGATACTGAAGAGAAGTGGCAACAGGACTCAACCCTGAGATAAATCACTAGTAATTTTCTTTTGTCTGGAAGAGGTATCTCCAACTCTTGCTGTGTGAGTCTCACTGGTAAGCCAGTTAGTTATCCAGCAGTTGATCCAGCAGTTCAAGCCTACAGTATGTTCTTATAAAATAAAGGTCTCCAGAAGAGCACAAAGTACACGAGATGGAACCTTACTAGTATCTTCACAAAGGGATACTAAGATGTTACCTCCAATGGCAAAGTCTCTTGGTATACATGACAGTACTGCACACCTTCCTTTTTTCCCTGCTTTACTATACTGCTTACTCATTTTTAGTTCATCTTGTAATAGTGTCTTCATATCACCTCAGAACACCCCTGTGCAGGCATTAATTACACATTAACTCACACCCTGGAGAGCATTATTGCTTGCTTAAAATATGTATGGCAATAAGCAACAAAGAGCATTGCATAGCTTGACTAAGGGAAAAACAATCCTTGAAATTCATTTAAGGGCCTAGTGTGAGTTGTACAGCGCACACTAAAAATGTTCTTATACCAAGACACTGTATTTTGCAATTCAGAGACATATTATCCAAGATGAGGAAAGACATCATTATTGTCTAATTTGTATTTCTCTGAATTACAGTTACTATAGTGGCATGCAGATCATTGCTGATCTGTACATCATGGTAGTAAACTGCTGCCCTTGTAGGCATTGGCATTCTATCAGTACACAAACACACACACACACACACACACACACACACACACACACACACACACACACACACACACACACACACACACACACACACACACACACCACAGTCCCCTTATGTATCCATGACTAGCCTGCCTCCCATCATCCCCCCCCACCCCGATCCCCTTAACAGTTTAAGTGCCATTAAAGCACATGTCTTGTTGCTCTGATGTCTATTGTTCCCCCTACTTATAACCCTGTAATAGTTTAAATGCCATTATGGCATAATTGTAGTTGCCCTGGTGACTTGTGTTTCTCCCAGTCCCCAATCCCCATACTGCTGTATGTGCCATTATGGCACTCAAAGTTAGAGCAATCCCTGGTATCTAGTGTCTTTGCCCCAGTGATGCCCATAGGTTCATAGGTAGGTACTAGGCTATCTGCCCGAAGGCATTTATAAGCCTAGCCAGAATGTGTTGGCTTTCGCCACCCCCTTAGATTAGTTCCCTGTGCCTCTGTCCAGCAGAACCATTGAAGTGATCCCTGGGTTAAACTTTAAGTTTCTCATCCACTTGTCAAGGTTTCTCTTGAAGAGGGTTAGTGAGGAGTTCTGCCTAATGTAGATTGGAATCTTGTTCCAGAGCATGGGAAGTCTCTGGGACAGGAATCTATCCCTCCAGCACATCTTATTTAATGTTGTGGTGAGGTTTAGATCCCTGGAGTGTGTGGCTCGAGGGAATATGGTTTTCTTTAGGTGGAGCATGTCCATCAATTCTGGGTTGTACATGGCCTTGTATGTCAGGCAGAGATCACCTCTGAGTAGGCGGTATGCAACTGATTACAGCTGGAGTTTCTTCAGTCGAGCTGCATAGAGCATCTGCTTGAGGCCAGTGATCCTCTTGGTGAGGTACTTCTGTGGTCTTTCCAGTTGTTGCAGGTGTCTTGTAAGGTACATCCCAAATGGGGCATTGTACTCTATGATGGGTCTGATGAGTGATGCATAGAGGGGCCCAATGACCTCTTTCGATCTGGATGCAAACCCTTTTGTGATTAGGTGGGCCACATAGAAGGATTTTCTAATCACTTTGGCAATGTGATTATCAAAGGAGAGGTTACTATCTATTTGGGTCCCCAGACGCCTTATTACGTCTTCTGTATTTAGGGGGCTACCACCTATGTGGTAGTTTGTGGGTACTTTGTTTTTTCCAGAGGGGACAACTATGCACTTTTTTGGCATTTAGCATGAGGCCATGGTTTTGACACCAGGTATCTGTGTCAGTGAGACCCTTTTGGAGGATGTCTGTGTCAGCCGAAGAGTCAGTTATAGCCCCATAATAGTTTAAGTGCTAGTATGGCACCATTGTAGTTTCACTGATGCCTAGTGCCCCCCCTCCCAATTCCCAAACTGCTGGCAGTGCTGTTATGGTACTTAACTTTATTGTAATCCCTGGTGTTTTGTGTTTCTCCTCATCCCTAGCTCCCCATACTGCTATCAGTGCCAATATAACACTTACCTTTACAGTAATCCCTGGTGTCTAGATTCTCCCACCCCAGTCCCAGTACTGAAGTCAGTGTCATTATGGCAGTTAAATGTAAAGTAATTCCTAGTGTCTAGTGTTTCTCCCCACTCCTTGATTCCTTACTGAAGTTGGTGCCATTATGGCACTCAAATGCAGAGTACTCTCTGGTGTCTAGTGGCTCCTCCCACCCCTGATCCCCATAATATCACCACATGGTGGGGCCAGATGTGTTAATCTACACAGCTGAGAAATTTCTTGAATCACTTGGTCTGTAGATGCCTTCCTGGAGGTTGTTCCAAAGAAAGATCACATTCCTTAAGGAATGCATAGGCTAGCTAGTAGTCAACAGAACCAAAATGATACACAGAGACACTTAAATTAATAACATCCACAATCCACTTACAAAGAAAGAAATTTCAGATGCTGATGAAATGTTATTGATTGCTAAAACATTTCACTGTGACTTAAACAAGGAAAAGGTGGCACAGTAGTGCAATGGATAACATCATTTCCTCATAGCAAGAGGTTCTTCAGTACGATTCTCAGCTGAGGTGCCTTCTGTGTGGAGTCTGCCTGTCCTTTCTGTGTTCATTTGAGTTTTCTCTGTGTGATCCAGTTTTCTCCCACACTCCAAAGACTTGCATTAGGTAGACTGAGCACTCTCAATTGGCAATAGGTGTGAGTATGTATGCATGTGCATGGTATGGAAGAAGAACTGCTTTAATGCTAGCCACCCAGAAGTGTAAATCTTGGCTCTAGATGATTGTTACTCTTGATGATACCCCACTCCATGTGAAAACAGGAAAAAAGGTGTGTAGAAAAAGGTGTGTGGAAGGTGAATGGATTAAACAAGGAAGTTAATGATGTGACAAGGAACAATGCTTTAGAGCAGTATCTAGGAAAAATAATGTTAAACGTAATTGGCAACAAAGAAAGCTTAAAGACAAATCACAGTAGGTGAAGCCAAAGAAGCCATTAAAAAAGTAAAAATGTTAAGTATTCTGGACTAGATGACAACTGAAACTGATAAACTATTCCTTTTTAATATTGTTATCAAGATAAAAAAGTGTTCACACAGGTACTAAAGTCAGACAGACTGCCCCATATTAGAATAACTCCTTAATTAAACCCATTACTTAAACAAGGAAAACAAAAAGTCTTGTATTTTCATATAGACTCGTACATTGTCTTAATGTGAATGCATCAGTATCAACGTCACATCATCACATTTAAAAGCTATCATCAATATTGTTATTAAAAAAGATCAAATGTGTTTTATAATTAACACGTTAACATACAATAACATCAAAAGATTAATGACTATTCTAGATATAGCTAACAGCAATAATAGAAAAGTATCTTTAATTAGCCAGGAAATTGAAAACATAATGCAAAAGTTGGCATTGCTTGTTTAATCTACAGTTTAATAAGTAAAAGAAGAGATGAGCATTTTTGTCCTTGTCAGAGCCTCATCAGATCTGATACTTGATATTTCATAACTACAAAACAGGAGTTGGCATAGTTCTATGTCCTTATTCTAAGCAGGTTTTTTTGTAGTTAGTGATGGCTGTTCAGGTTACAGATGGGAAAAGGAGATACATAAATGTCATCCACCATGTGAGTGAGACACATGGCAGATCCTGTCTAATGTGCATAACTGAAATCAATAATAATTATGAGCAGATTTTCACTCATGGCACTGCATGACAAAAGCTTAGTTCTAAAAAAAACACTGCATTGAGCAACTCAAAACACCATACAATCCTACTGGCAGAATACGGCCATCTCATATGATAAATACTATTCAAGATGTGAAGGATACACAGTATGGCAACATGTGTTTTCTGTTAAATTCTATTTGTTGGTGGGGCAGATGTTGAAAATTAAAGTATTGTGAAGTAGATTTTGAAATCTAAATTGGAGGTGAGTGTTGAAGTCTAAGCATGGTAGATTGAAATAAATGGAATAAAGATTCTGCACGGGTATACATAGGGGGCTTGAAGTTAAGCATGACAACAAAGCATAGCTTACCCTGTGAAAAACAATAGTGACAGCGTTTTGTGTGTGTGTGTGTATGTGCATATATATATATATATATATATATATATATATATATATATATATATATATATATAGATATACATATACATACATAAACATACACACGCACAACTATATATGTATACATGAAATGTTGGACGACTAAACAGTGAACCAGAAGAACGATGTTTTGATGGCCATGGTTAAATTGTGTAAAATGCATTTCAGTTGTGCTTTGAGAGCATATTAAACAATAACATCAAGGTTAAGGGAGCACAGGTTGCTCTTACCATGAGCTCTTAGCAAGTGAGGAATGCCTGGCACACAGGAACAGCAAGCTGGGCATGATGGTTCATTGTTTTGTGCTGTCATAGTTGCACATAGTGTACCATGCTGCATGCTCATCAATGACTACATTGCTACATTGCAAGTAGTATGGTGAAAACACGTAGAACTGTGTTTAGACAGCACAGCAAAATAGCACATGTGCATAACTATTTCAGGTGTACATGACACTGAGGGATTTGATTAGTGCAACAGACAGACAGACATGCAGGCATAGACACTCAGGCAGAGAAACACACACAGACACACACACACACACACACACACACACACACACACACACACACACACACACACACACACACACACACAGTCCTTATACAGATATGCAGTCCCACGCGCCTCATACACACCTTCACCCATAAGTATGCAAGTATGCGTGTGTGTTTGTGTGTGTGTGCGTGTGTGTATGTGTGTGTGTGTGTGTTTGTGTGTGTGTGTGTGTTTGTCTGCATTTGTAGATGTGAAGATCCCACAGTGTTTACACTTGACAGTGTAACACAGGAATAGGTCACCCAATTCTTAAAATGTTAATCTTGAATGAAACAATATTTTCTATTCCTGCATATTAAGAACTACTTGTACTTTACTAGGAAATGCTTATTTTGGTGTTATATCACTGTTCCACTATGTGCAAATGTCTTATCGGCCTTTCTGAAAGGAAACAATACAAAATATACATACACACAGGTGCACAATATGCCTAACAACAAAATGTTCAAAGGAGAATATATATATAGCTTAATGTGTGGTCCTCTTTTGTTAGAGCTAAATGGTTTTGGAAAGTGCCTTGTGGTTTCAGTAGCTTTATAGAGACTCTGTAAGGCATTGTTCACATTTGTGTGTCCTGTGTAGGGAACATAATACCTGATGATGGATGATGCAATTGTCTTAAGTGCCAATTGTCTTTTTGTCATATTCTGCTGTTTGATGACCATCAGTGCCTCCTTGCAATCTATTAGCCTGTTCATTTTTTCACAGGGCATAGAGCTATCCATACTCAGCCCATTTGTCCCTTGTGAGATGGCAGCAAATTACAGAGGACTTAGTACTTGTAGTTATCAGGGCTTGTTTGCTTCAAATCCCTAACCTTGCTCCCTGGTGGCTAACATGGGCGTCTGTATGGTGGGCCTCCTGTGCCCTAGATGATGGTTTTAGGACTTTATAGGTGTTTTTGAATTAGAAGCATATCAAGCACTTGCAGTTTCTATGTTTTAATGCATGATCATCAGACTATGCACACACACACACACACACACACACACACACACACACACACACACACACACACACACACACACACACACACACACACACACATGGCACTAACAGTGAACAGAACTATTTGTACTATGATGCATGTTCAATGTATGTGGTCAGGTTGGTTAGGAAAGAATGTGCGAGGAACTTTGGAATTTTACTTTGTGTTGTGCTTTTTGGACACAGCAAAACTGTCCTTTTCTATAAGGGCCACAGGTGACAAACCAGGGTTGACTTTGCAATTTTGCACCAATTGTTCCAGAGTGCATTTGAATGGGCTTAGGGAAGAGCTCTGTTTGATGTGATTTGGAAGTCATGTTCCAGAGAAGGGGTAAACTCTGAGAGACATACCTGTCCTTCCATGTTTTGTCCATGTCAGATATGAGGTTTAGACCCTTAGATTGGGTAATTATAACACTATTTGTTTTGTGAATGTGTAGCAGAAGCAACAGTACTGGATCGGAAAATGCCTTTTAGGTTAGGCATAGATTGCCCTTGAGTAGTCTGTAGGAGATCAACTACAGGGACAGGGCTTTGAGGTGGTCCACATAGGGCATATTATTTGTAGCATGTATTCTTTTAGTGAGGAACCTCTGTGGCTGCTGCAGGTGTTGAAATTGCCCGATCAGGTACATGCCGAGGGGTGCATTATACTTGATTATTGGTCTAATGAGGACTGAGTATAGAGGGACTATGATCTCCTTAGATCTGGATGCCATGCTCTTACATATAAGTTGTGCCCCATAGAAAGATTTTCTCACTACCATAGACACATGGTGATCAAAGTTCAGGTTATTGTCGTTCTGAATTCCCAAGTCCCTCATTACTGGGTCTGCTTTTAGGGGAGTGTTATCAATGTTATAATTTGCAGGAGTGGTTGTCTTCCCAAAGGGTATAATTATGCATTTTTTTGCATTTGGTTTTAGGCCATAGCTCTAGCACCAGTTATTTGTCTTTGTGGGATTCAATGAGTGCACCCAACGTACAGTTTTTAGAAAATTTGGTCAGTCAAAGACTCTTTACATTTGCCTTGACTTCAGAGAAGTATATTCTGAACATGAGCTATCCCAGTACTGAACCTTGTGGGACACCTCTAGTAACAAGCCTCTTGGTGGAGGTGGATTCCTCCACACCCTAACTTCATGTGGCCTATCTGTGAGCCATTTGGATATCTATTGGGTGACATATGGATTTAAACATATATGTGGGCATTTGTCTGTAAAACCCAAGTCAGGTGTTGTGTCAAATGCATTTGCAAGGTTGAAGTAAGCAGTATATACAAGTTTGCCCTTGTCCATAGCTGTAGTGACTGTCTCAAAGAAGTCTACCAAGTTTTGTAGGCATGACCTGCCCTTGTCAAAACCAAATAGGGATGGGTTCAGTGTTTGAATATTTCCTATGTCTTTGTTTATTAGGTTTACAGTAATTTTTTCACGGTCTTGCATATAAGACTAGTTGAACTTCTGGTTATGTAGTTCACTGGGTCTGTTGATGGTCTGCCTTTCTGTAGTGGGATGACCATTGCAGTCACCCATTCCCTAGGGATGAAGCCTGTCTGGAAGTTGTGGCTGAATAAATATTCTAATGGGCCCGGCAGGCCAAGTTTCAAGTTATTTAGGTGGTATCCGGGGATATTGTCTGGATCCATTAATGCAGTGTTTTTAGTGCTGGAGAGTACAGTGAGAATCTGTTCTTTAGTGATAGTTGGGGGAAAAATGGTAGAAGGTATTTCCTGGGGAGGAACGGGGGGGGGGTGATAGGGGGTGAAATTGGAGCTAAATTTATCATCCATCAAACTGGTTATATCTTGCAGTTTGGTATAGGAAGTTCCATTTACTATTAGTTCAGCACATTAATGGATGTTACCTGTAAGGTTGCGTACATAACTGAAAAATGCCTTATGGTTATCCTTAGCCTGGGAGGCTACGTTTGCCTCATAGTTGTCTTTGGTGGACTTGATTAGCTCCCTGAGTTGTTTGTTGAGAACGATGAGGGTTTTTTTTTTTTTTTTTGGACAAGATTTTCTCTGTTTTGTTGTACAACTTATTTACACTGGGGGTCCACCAAGTGGGCTTGGTTTTGGAGTTTGTCCTAAGGCACTGTACGAGCACATTCACTCATGCATTAATCGTGCCATCCCAAATAGAACCAAGATGCCCTCCTCCAAAAAAAGGAAGCCAATCTGGTGGTCCCCTGCCAAAAATTATCTTTACAACAAAAGGAAAAAACTGTTGCAGAAAATAGGACAATCCCAGTATGCAAAAAACTCCCTTACCAGCCTCAGTAAGAAGCTGAGATCCCTCATAAAATCCTCCAAAACTAGTTACGAAAATAAAATTGCCAAAGATTCCAAAGACAACAACAAGGCATTCTATAACTATGTCAAGAATCTAAATGGCAATGCCCAGATCTGCTCTGAGCTACAACAGAATGGCAGTAAATATACTGATCTCAAGGATATTGCCAATATCCTGGCAGATCAATTCAGTGCCAACTTCACCCCCCTCTCACCCCCTAAACGACCCATCTCAATACTGGAAGATTGCCAAATTTCGGTAATAATGGCCACAAAGGTAAAAAACTGCACTCTCCAAAGCAAAGAATACAGCATCCATGGGACCAGATAACATCCTTGGCTGTGTACTACATGAACTACAAAATTAACTGGCACCTCACCTAAGTGTCATGTTTAATTATAGCCTCACCTCAGGCTTCATGCCCACTGAGTGGCGCACAGCTACAGTTATCCCACTCCACAAGGGGGGATCCACCTTGGGTCCCGGGAACTACCGCCCCATCAGTCTGATGAGCCTGATCTGCAAGGCCATAGAATGTATTATCATGGAATTTATAAACAAAGACATTGGCAACCTTCAAACACTGGATCCCACCAAGTTTGGATTTGTGAAGGGCCGATCTTGTCTCCTGAACCTGATTGACTTCTTTGAATCAGTCTCCAGAGCCGTGGATGAGGGTAAGGCAGTCCACTCAGCCTATCTGGATCTCGCCAAGGCCTTTGACACCATCCCCCACTCTGGAATCATAGATAGACTTAGTAAACTGGGCATTAATCCCTACGTCACTCAATGAGTTGCCAACTGGCTTACTGATAGAATCCACACTGTAAAAGTAGCCAACTCCAAATCCAGCTCCAGACAATTAACAAGTGGAGTACCTCAGGGTTCAGTCCTAGGACCGCTCTTATGTACTTCCCTGAAGTACAGGCCAACACTAAGGGACTCTGGCTAACAAAGTTTGCAGATGACTGCAAACTGGGAGCCATTATTGAATCGCCAAATGATGTGGATACTCTACAAAAGAGCCTTACAGAAACAGATGCTTGGTGCCAGAGCCATGGGCTCAAGCTCAATGCCAAGAAATGTATAGTTATCCCATTTGGGAAAAAACATGTACCCATGAATTACTACATAGGTGGCAGTACACTAAACACCAAAAGTGTGATGAGAGACTTAGGGACACAGGTGGACAGTGGTCTCACCTTCGATAACTACATCGCCACAACAGTCAGGAAATCCTTCTACATGGCACACCTCATCACTAAGGGTTTTTCATCCAGAAAAAAGGAGATAATTTTCCCACTGTACTCATCCCTCATTAGACCCATTATAGAATACAACACCCCGTTTGGTATGTACCTCTCAAGACATCTGCAACAGCTGGAAAGGCCACAGAAATACCTCACTAAAAGAATCACAGGCCTAAAGCAGATGCCCTACACTGACTGACTTAAAAAAACTCCAGCTATACTCTGTCACATATCGTCTACTCAGAGGTGATCTCTGCTTAACATACAAGGCCATGTCAAACCCAGAGCTGTTCATAGGTTCATAGGTTCATACTAGGCTATCTGCCCTGGGGCAATTATAAGCCTAGCCCGATTCTGTATGGCTTAAGCCACCCCTTGATTTGAGTATACTGTGCCCTTTTTAAGGTTTAGTTTACTATGCCTCTGCCTAATAGTGACACAGGAGTAATCCCTGGGACAAACCTACGATCCCCCATCCACCTATCGAGATTCTTCTTGAAGAGATTCAGTGAGGTGCTCTGCCTCACATGAACTGGACTTCTATTCCAGAGCGAAGGGAGCCTCTGGGTTATGAACCTGTCCCTCCAGCAAGTTCTATTTATTTCTGTGCTGAGGTTCAAGTCCCTCAAGCATGTGGCTCTAAGGGATTTAGATTTACTGAGGTGGAGCATGTCCATTCATTCTGGATTTGACATAGCTTTGTATGTCAGGCATAGATCGCCTCGAAGTAGGCGATATGCAACTGAGTAGAGCTGGAGTTTTTTTAACCGAGCAGCATATGTCATCTGTTTGAGACCCTTGATCCTCTTGGTGAGATACTTTTGGGGTCTTTCTAATTGCTGCAGGTGTCGGGTAAGGTACATCCCAAAAGGGGCATTATATTCTATGATGGGCCTGATGAGGGATGAATAAAGGGGCATGATTACCTCTCTTGATCTAGATGTGAAACCCTTCGTGATGAGGTGGGCTATGTAGAAGGTCTTTCTAACCACTTTGGCAATGTGGTTTTCAAAGGAGAGATTGCTATCAACTTGGGTCCCCAGGTCCCTAATAACTTTCTCTGTACTTAATGGGTTTCTGCCTATGTGGTAATTTGTGGGCACATTGTTTTTGCCAAAGGGTATGACTATACATTTTTTGGCATTTAGCTTTAAACCATTGCACTGGCACCAGTTATCTGTCTCCGTGAGACCTTTTTGAAGGATGTTTGTGTCAGCTGGGGAGTCGATTATGGCGCCCAGTTTGCAGTCGTCTGCGAACTTGGTGAGCCATAGTCCTCCCATGTTTGCCTGTACCTCAGAAAAGTATATACTGAACAAGAGTGGTCCCAGGACAGAACCCTGTGGGATGCCACTTGTGATCGGTTTCGAGTCTGACATAGCTCCAGCAACTCTCACTCTGTGGGTTCTGTCTTTGAGCCAGTTTGCGACCCATCTTGTGACATAGGGGTTTATATTTAAGCTGGATAGCTTATCTATGATGCCCGAGTGGGGTATTGTGTCAAATGCCTTTGCAAGGTCCAGATAGGCTGTGTGGACTACCTTCTCTTCATCTATGGCTTTGGTGACTGTTTCAAAGAAGTCAACCAGGTTCAAAAGGCAGGATCTGCCCTTGACAAAGCCGAACTGGGTAGGATCTAGTGTCTGTAGGTCCCCAATGTCTTTGTTTATGAGCTCCATGATGATCCTCTCCATAGCCTTGCAGACTAAGCTAGTCAGGCTTATGGGGCGATAGTTTCCAGGGTCCGTGGAGGCTCCACCTTTGTGGAGTGGGACCACTGTTGCTGTACACCATTCTGTGGGCACATATCCTGTAGTGAGGCTGAGATTGTATAGCTGTTTTATTTGAGGGATTAGTTCCTCTTGGAGTTCATGTAGGACGCAACCTGGGACACCATCTGGTCCCATGGAAGCAGTGTTTTTTGCTTTGGAGAGGGCAGCCTTCACCTGAGCATCAGAGATGTTTGGGAGGCAGCCCTCTGCCAGGATAGATACTTGCTCTTTTGGGGGGGAGGGGGTGGAGAAGTTTGCACTGAACCTGTCTGCCAGGATATTGGCAATGTCTGTGGGTTCAGTGTATTTTTTGTCATGCTACACTTAAAGAAATCCCAATCCCTCAGAGCCACACACTCCAGGGATCTAAACCTTGTCATCACAATAAACAAAACATGCTGGAGGGATAGGTTCCAGACCCAGAGACTCCCCAGACTCCGGAATAGACTGCCCATACATGTCAAGCAGAGCGCCTCTTTGGCTCTCTTCAAAAGGAACCTTGATGATTGGATGGGAGAAAGGAAATTCACTCCGGGGATCACATCAGTCGCCCTGCTAGACAGGGGTCCAGGGAAGTAAATAGTGTGGGAAGAAATAGCCAGGGAATTGTTATGGCTAGACTTGTACAGGCCCTAGGGCCAATAGCCTAGTACCAACCTATGAACCTAAATTTATTTTGGTTTGGCACTGCTGTTTCTATGCAGTTAATTGCATATTTGCACAGGGTTTCCATAAACACTTACACATATGTCACCTTGTTCTGTGAGTTTAGGAGGGCTTGGAATTTAGTTACGCCATCTCTTAGTAGGAGATTGTTAGCCTTGGAAAAGTTCTTAAAGGTTCCGATGTTTGCTGTGAGTTCAGGCTTTATATTTATTTTAAGGGTGACCAGTTTGTGACCTGATCAGACTAGTGAGAACATTACACAAAGGGGGAGGAGAATGCAACATTCTCTCATGTTTGTGAGTACGAGATCCAGGATTTTTAGATGGGCATTTATATAGGTGTGCAGGCTGGGTCTATATTATGTTATCGAATCCCGGAACACCAGAAGACGACATGTATAGTGCTAACTATGGTAACGGCGAATGTACAAAACCACGAAATGCGAAATGTCGAAGTGTGATGGTTGGCCCATCTGCAGTATAGCTCTGTAAGGTAAGTGTGCGATAGTTACGGACCTTAGGGTTAGGGTGCGGGTTAAGGTAAGTGCATAGATAGGTAATGTATGTAAGGTTTACTGTAGGGTTAGAAGTAGGGTTTTGTTAACTGTATGTGTGTGGATTATTTGTTTTGTTTGGGTATATGTCTGTAGGGTAAGTGTGCGATAGTTATGGACCTTAGGTTTAGGGTGCAGGTTAAGGTAAGTGCATAGATAGTAATGTATGTAAGGTTTAGTGTAGGGTTGGAAGTAGGGTTTGGTTTGTGTATGTATGTGTTTTATTTATTATGTTTGGGTATATAATATGTAGCGCTCGGTGGTGTTGGCCGACTATGACAGTTTGAGATGTGAAAATTTGCGGTTTAAGGGGTTCAGTGTATTTGCAGTTCGGGTTATGTGTGTCGGTGTGGTGTTCGATGTTACGGGTTTTCAATAACATAATATAGACCCGTGCAGGCTAGCTGTTTCATGATGTTTGCATTGTAAAAATCCAGAAATCCTTGAACCTAAGTGTTAGTGGTTGTGTATGTATCCCAGTTTATGGTGGAATAGTTGAAATCATCCATTTTGTGCTGAACTGTGAGTAACTCCAGTACATTCAAGTAAGTGGCATGGTTATCTGGGTCATAGACAAGGACCTATAACTAGCAAGGGTACAGAATGGGACTTTACCTATGGTTAATATAACTTTTTCAGAATTGTAATGTTTACCTATTCTCTGTAATTGTGCTACTTTGAGCTTTGCATACTTATGTAAAAAGTGGAGAGCATAATGTGTGAAGTGGGGTGGGCTTGCTTCCCTTCAAAAAGACACTTTTTGATGTTGTTCAGTTGAAGCTGAGTCTTCCAATGAGGTAATTAATGGTGACGTGCATGTTTCTTTACTTATGATGTTTGTGGGCCTGTTATTTCATCCTATAGTCTTTGAATTGTATTAATAGTCCATTTCATGCACAAATGATCAGTTCTCTTACACTAGACAGACCTTGTTCACTTTAATAAAGGTTAGATCTAGTCCTGGTTGTCTGTTTGTTTTGAATAACTTTTAATTAGTGTACTGCCTTCCATGTATAGGCATCTTCCCTTCTGCTTGGAACCCATTATTCAAGACAGCTGAGGCACTGCCCAAAATAAGTATTTCCAAATAGAATAACTCAAAAGAAACTATAAGTATAGTAATTTGGCAAAGAAGAATTTTAGACAAAATTAAAACATGAAGCATGTCAAAACAAAAACATTCACATTAACATATGTGTGTTTGTGTAACAACCATAATAAATATCTGTGCACAGGCAATGTGGAAAATTGCCCACAGATGATTTTTTGGTTGCCATGGCATTGTTCTGATGATCAAATGAATAAAGCATGCCATGTATCAGGAAAGCCTGCACAGGACATATTAATTATTGTTAACGTAAATAATGACTGAACCATTAACTGTGAGAAGTGGTGTCACCCTTGGCATAAACAGTCAGTCCTGACCTGCACTCATTTCTATTTCTAGTTTCTTATATATTTGAAGCAGATCCTAAAGAGATTCCCAAACCCTGCAGGAAAAGTATTCAACAGCACATAATCAAATCTTCTGATATTACTTGTTCTCCTCTCAATGAACTCTGTATTTGAGTTCTGTTTATGACTCTGAATCATTATGGAGCTTTTCTGATAATGTGTCAGATGTTGCATTTTATGTTTTGGCAGCATCAGAGACTACAGATCATTAAAGCGATTTGTTATACTTACAAATAATATAGAAAATAATGTACAGTAGTAGAAGGATGATAACAGCAAAGGTCTTTTAGTCACTTTAAAATGATTTTATTTGCTTCTGTTTTATAATGCTTTTTCTGTAGAGTACATTGTAATGTTTTCTCACTCCTTTGATATATTATTGCTAAGAGACGAATATACACAAATGATATGATACTTATGAAATGAGAGCACAAATCTATACTCCTCTAAGACGAGTAATTTCAAAGGTGAACTGAACATTAAGGCAGGGGATTTTTGTGATTAATGGACCTTACTCATGGTAGTCTTGTTACCATGAGTAAGGTCCATTAATCAAAAAAATCCCCTACCTTAATGTTCAGTTCACCTTAATGGACCTTACTCATGGTAGTCTTGTCGAACCCGCGGTAGTGGTGCTCGCCTCACAGCAAGACGTTGTCCCATTCGATTCTCAGCTAGAACATCTTCTGTGTGGAGGCATACATGAATGGGCATGCCTTCATTGAAGGTTGTGCATCAGGGCTGGTAACAGCACGTAAAAATCCACTACCAAACATTAGCAGACCGGAGTCCCGCTGTGGCGACCCCCAAGGTGGCGGGATAAGCCGAAAGACACAATAACAACAACTCATGGTAGTCTTGTTGCCTGCCAATGTTTAATCCCTTCTTTGGAAGGAATTGTGGCACCAACATGCAGCCACATAGTCAGATGGCTAGTGACAAGGATGAGAGCACAGAGTTCTGAAAAATATATCAGTCTTCAATTTCTACCAATGAATGTAAAACTGAGTGTGCAATCATAACTTTCTAATTTACATAATTCACCTTTTGAAGCAACAATATTACAAATGTGTGGTTCCCTTAGACCCCACTAGCTTTCTGAATTGACTTTCCATAAATCTGTCCACTCAAACATGAAAAAACACAATATAGCCAAGGACAGCAGGCTACATTGTTCCCATTTAAGGTCACCCACATTCTTATGTAATCATCTAATACTTAATGATATTTACATGTCCCAAAGTAATGTTTTCCCTGTGAAAATAAATAATCATTAAGTCTCTCTTTGTAGTCTGAAAACAAAATGGTTCATTGCAAGCCCAGAGGCAAAATCATGGCAGTAATAACTATGGTTCTGTAATGTGACAATATAGTTGCTGAACATCAGGCTGTGTACATACATTGGTTAAAACAGTATTCAGTGATGTTATAACATGTTTCCTTTCTTTGTGCCAATGCCACTGGCAGATTACAGGAAGCCATTAGGATGTTGAAAAGGTGTAGCCGAATTACTATTGAACGTTGCAGTAATATATTTCCTTTCTGTGTCCGATTATCATTTGTCATATTACATTTGCTTTCACTGTCACCTGTACACATACAAGTAACTTTCTCACTACAGCAAAAGGCAAAGCACTCTGAAGAGTGCTAACTCCCTTTCCCAAAAGGGCTCTACCACAAATGACTATGAAGCACATGAATATATGCAGTAATAAAGAGGGGTGTACCATGGTCCTTGTAAGACAATATTATAGCCTGGAAACCCCATTGTATCTTCATAGTGCAATAGTTTGACCTGGGTGGCTATATAGTACAGCAAGTGAATATTTCCTTATATGCCACCTCATGGAAACCAGAACAATGAAAGCTAAACACCTAGATGTCATTCAGTGTAGATGAAGAAAAAGTAGTGTTGCATGGGTAAACATTATTGGAAGCAAGCTTTGTACAACACTGTATTGTAGACAATACTGTAAACACACTGAACACCCACCATAAAAGTAGTAATGTGCATAATTGTTACGTAGGCTTTTTGCAATACTGTCCCAGAGTCTCCCAAGGAATTGTGAAGCATGCTTGAACACAGATGTGATGTGGGATTATGGAATGCAGTCCTCACTATTGCTTCAAGTCACGCACTACCCATGCAACCATGCCTGGCTGCATAGTGTGGTATATGATGACAGTCACTTAGTACAAATAGGGGTTCATAGGTAAGTACTAGGCTAGCTGCCCTTGCTGGCCATTTTAAGCTTAGTCAATTTCCGTTTTGGTGTTTGAATTAATGTATATATAGGCAAACACTGCATCCCAGCCTTCATCCCTGCCCATGCTCGCTTTTTCCAGTGTTATTATCTGTGATGTTTGATATATGTACCCTTGATTGCCTGGTGATATGCATCCTACTCAGACCTAGCAGCAACAGGTGATAGTTACATTAAGGCCACCAGTACAACTGGACTGGACTTGTCTGTTCAGCCACTTGAGCATGGAGCGTAATGAGGAAACATGAAGTAGCAGTTCTCCTCACACCCAGTAGGACAGACTGAACTGATATATACTGATGTTCCATCTGAATGAAACTAGAAGAAACTGTTCACGGACCGGTGTCTGTATCATCAAGATATGGCAAACAATAGCTGATTCTGTTGGAGTTGTATCCAAATTGAAGGGGGTATTCGCAGTGATAGGGCTGTCACACTAAATACTAGCACTGGTTTTGAGTTGCTGTACAGTTCTACCATGTATGGCAACAGGCTTTGGTTGGAGCAGCAGAGATGCACACAGTCCTTCAGAGGTTCCAATACCATACCCAGAATACTCAGTTGATACCTAAACAAATCACAGAGCTGGAACACCTGATCTTCCACATGGTACAGGCAGTACAGCTACATATGAAGCAAAACATTCTAAACACTTGGACACCATATCACTGATCCCAGCACTGGAAGGCATAACCTTACAGGGTAGGATGTTTATCATAAGGCAAATCCTTAACAAGTATCACAGACTTTAGTATGGTGGCCTTATGCTTTTTGCATGGCAGCTTCCCCACTCTACTATATGATAGCATACCTGCAATTATATTTCATTGTGTACAGGATGGAAAATCCATAAATGGGCACATCTGGCCACTGATGTATGAACTAATGCTACACAAGTCTGTGGCTCTGCACCCAGGCCTAATCTAGAACTGGCAGCAAGTATGTTGCTGCTGTCATCTTAAATATTCCTGGATTTCGAATTAGAAGCTTGTAGGAATTCTCAATAGTCACTTTCTAAGGAGTACTTGCTCAGTTTAAAAAATATCATCTGATGGTTTCCGCTGGCAAGGATCTTAGGCAACTGTGCCAGCATTGCCATGAAGCAGAAACAATTGTTAGCAACTGCTTTCCTACTTGTTGACAAGGCATGCAGCACAGTGGAGCAATTAGAAGTCTTAATTCAAGATACATATTAACCTGTGATACCTGGTTCCTTTACTACTATGTCTACGGCAAACACATGCAATACCTGTCTCATGGCAGAATATTACAATGCCACAGACCAGCATACCATCATCATTCTGGGACATCTATTGGCAGGCACATTGTGGTCAGGTGAAAGGCAGGTGTGGCATTTATAATGTTTATTGCGATGCCTCCATGAAGTCTTTAATGTGACTGTAGTGCATGTGAGGCCATGTGACTTGAATTCCACAGCAGTATTACTGTCATATGTGATCATAATCATTGTAAATGCCCTGAAATAATCAAACTGTTAGGCATAAGTCTCAAGTATGAGTAGTACATTACAGTCTATATTTATGATGTAGTAGATGATATTTGACAACGGTTTGCAGTAAAAAGTCAAGAATTCAAAAATGTAGATATGAGTGAAAATTTCAACCATGATGTCCATGAGCTAATGGAAAAGCTAATGGAATTATCGCAACAGTGAGAACAATTTCATTAAAAAGAGTAGCAGAGCTGTGAGGAATGTCATCTGACATTGTGGAATAGAGGAATATTCCATTGTGCTCACTCAGTGCCTTACTTTCTCACTTGTAAATAGGGAGAAGGTTGAAAATCAAATTATCTAATTCAAATACATATCTGGTGCCTGAAAATCTGAAGAGACTAAAGAAATTCTAGAAATAAATTATTAGAGACAAAAATTGTAAGCCCAGATCTGGATATAGCAGAAGATTCCAAAGGTACATGCCTAGAACCTTGTGCTAGGTGGTGGGACATTAGTGCTACCGCTTGCCATCTTTACATTAATATTATAATGTCTTTTTGTGTCTCCTGCATGAGTTACTGATGTGCAGTCATGGCTGGTAAGTTCCACTGTTGTATATCAGTAACCAAAAAAAAAAAAAAAAATTCCCATAGAATTTGTAAACAAATAATGTAGCTCTCAACCTCTTGGCTCCAGAATCAGACACAAGTCCAGAAATAATTAAGGACAATCAGAGGCACACTTTAAAATATTAGTTCTATTAATCTGAAGATTTGACAGAATAAGAAAATTTAAAAGTAATATGCATTCCCTGAAATAAAAAAGTTAGCTCTAATTATTGTAATTATTTATTAATTGTAATCTACTGCTTTTTCTGCCAAACTTGCTAGTTTGAGAAGTTATTAGGGGAACAGCGCAAAATTTTGAGCTGAATCAGGAATGTTCCTGAAAATCAAGGACAGTTGAATGGTACTAGTGTGCAATTGACTGCTGTATCTAGCTGACCTGCTATTACTTGAATTGACTTAAACAATGTGAGGTTTGACCAGCAAAGTTTTGAGTCTGCTTACTTAAAAAAGTCATCTGGAGAAGAAGCCTTGGCTAGGCTTGTAAGGGCCCCAGGGCCATTAGCCTAGTAACCTCCTATGATCCTATTGATGATAAGTGATAGACAAAAATAACCAAGGAATAGCAGTGGAATAGCAGTGGAAAGATAACTTGCTAGCCTGCAACAGTGGGGAACATTTGTTCTATATGAAGGCCTGCTTGAATTCTTTTACTTTATTTCCTTTCCTCTTAACTTTGAAAAATATCCACTGGGATTCAGACCTCCGTCTCCCAGTGTATTTTTCCCAGGTGGGGGCCATGGTGCAGAGATTACTCTTGCTGGGTAAGAGCATGATAATATGACTGTCTATGGGGAGTGGTTATCACTAACTGGCTATGTGCTCTTCATTGGAAATGAACTAGCTCCCAATTAACTTGGCAGGACAATTCAGTTAATCATATACCAAATTTATTTTTTCTCTAAGAGGCAAAAAGTGAACATCGTCTTTTGATGACATTCACTTATCCACTCCTATGGGAGTAGTTGTTGCTCATACTGTAATGGATCTATATTCCCATTTTGAAAGACATGTTCATTGAACATGTCTTAATCAAAATGGAAATATTGACCTACTAAAATCTCGAACGGCTGAGCCAGCAAATTTTTTCCCAGGGGAAAAATTTGCTCGGCCGTACACAAAAAAAGCCACGCTTTCTCTACAACATGGGGGACTTCACCCCCTAAACCAAAATAAAATTCCCCTGCACGTAGGAAGTTGCACGGCAAAAACCAAAAGCATAAAAATAAAAGTTGGCCAGCAACAAGTGAACTGTGAGAAATGATAAAGTTTATTTAAACTTCATGCTGAATTAAGTCTTTATGAAGTTTAAATAAACTTTATCATTTCTCACAGTTCACTTGTTGCTGGCTAACTTTTATTTTAATTTTTTTGGACTTCACCCCCTCACATCCCCCATGTAGGGGGCTGTGCCCCTCTAACTAAATATATCAACTCCAAGATCGCACTGCAGAGAGGAAAAGGGCAAATTCCGGATGACGGCCGAGTGATTTTTTTTTCCCCTGGGACAAAATTCACTGACTTGGTTGTTCGGGGTTTTAACAGGTCGAAATTTCCATGTCAACTAAGATGTGTTCAGTGAACATGTCTTTTGACATGGTAATATAGAACCACTGCAACTACAGGTAAGCACAGCAGAGCCGTTGGGGTGGTGGTGGTTATGAGTGTGTGAACATGCGAGTGACCATGTCTATAGAGGCATGAATGCAGTTAAATAGATGTGTGTTTGTGTGTCTGTATGTGTGTGTGTGTGTGTGTGTGTGTGTGTGTGTGTGTGTGTGTGTGTGTGTGTGTGTGTGTGTGTGTCTGTGTGTGTTTGTGTACACATGTATGTGTTTGTGTATGTGTGCATTTTGGCGCATGAGTGCAGATTTATGGGTGTTTTGTTTGTGATCAGGTGTGTGGAGGCTTGTGAGTGATGCTGATAAAATATGTTTTGACTGAGCATGAGCATCAAAAAACAGGGTGACAAACTGTATGAAAAGAAAGAAAAGTAAACCGATATAGAGAGCAGGGCAGGACTGTAGAGGAGACATGACATTTATTATGTGAAAGGTTGCTGGGAAACAATGACAAAAAAAAAAAAAAGAGTACCGATTTATAAGAAAATGAGAAAGAAAGTACTGAAAGTAGCAAGTGTGCAATAATACACACCTGGCCAAGTCGGCACTTCATGAGAGGAAGCCACTACATTGGGGCGACTTTCTTTTCACCTAAGTGCAGCCGTATTGGAGTTCATTATAATAATATAAGGGTGCTTCTGAGCAAATGCCAGTCTGACATGTTTTCCTGAAAGCAATACTCCATAAGTAGTCATCACACCTTTGGTTTTAGATTGCTCACAGTATAGTAGTATGATTATTTCAGCTGATAATAAATATAATATAAGGAAAGGAAAGATATGGGAAATTTGCATAAATGTAATATATTTTTCTGATTTTATTCTTGGCCGTGGTTTATACACAAGCATTCCTCTGAGTCTGTTCACTCAAGAAATCTGGACCAAGCCAAAAATAATGGGGGAACAAAGATCCAAAAATAGGGAAAGATTTTAACTGCTGCTCTTATAAAATTAAAAAGATGTGACAGTAACAGGTTTTGCGTTAGCATGCATTTTCTGAAGGATATGAAGTATGAGACTCAAATGTCTGTCGTTATTTAGTGACTTCCATCTTAAGTGATTTTCTAAAAAACCACAAATTATATGAGGAACAGATCAAAAATATGAGGCAAAAATCTGAACATTTGAGAGATATGTATACAAGTTAGTATGCCTGTGTCCACATTATTTTTGTCAAGGTTTTCATTTTACTACTACATTTCAAAGACATGCCTATACACTGAACTGGCCATCCTTTATACTGAATTGGCCATCTTCAACATTGCCCCTAGGTGTGTGTGTGTGTGTGTGTGTGTGTGTGTGTGTGTGTGTGTGTGTGTGTGTGTGTGTGTGTGTGTGTGTGTGCGCGCATGTGTATGTGTTTGTTTCTAAGTGCTGTGTGCGTATGAGGGGGTGCTTTCTAAGATGGACTAACATCCTATCCAAAACAAGTTTTATGTCTAACACCTGTTAGGCTCGTTTTTTTTCATGACCCTAAATAAGATAAAAATGAGTATCAGAAAATGAATGAATCAATCAAGTGTGAGGAAAATAAATGAATGGTATGTAAATAAGACATTCGATTATCTAAGAAAAAGTGGTGAAGCAGATGTTGCACAGAATGTTTACCTACAGTCTGTATTATATCAACCATTTGTACTTTGATAGTCCCTCCATTACTCACAGCAATTAAATAACACTGACCTAAGTGCTAGCCATTGAGGCATTCCACAGCCAGTGCCTCATATTGTAAAGCCACTCTCTCTTTTTTTCTACCTTACCATCTGCATTATTTCTTGACTGGCACATTTTCTTTGTATGTTGTTTGTCCCTGAAGTGCCCAAAGTTCTTCTTGCTTATGCCAAGGTACTTCACGTCTACAGACATGGTCTCATTAAGTGTCTTGCCTATATTTTCTTAAAAAAGATCATTCCGTCTGTATGCTTTTCATTTCTTTTCATCTTTAAATTTAAAGATGCCTAAATGTTTAGAAAATACACTACAGAGATGGAAAATTTTCTGATTTAGTATGTGTACTGTCTATGGACAGAGGTGAAACCCTTCAGTAACAAAGCAGTTTGGCTTGACCCATATCTCACACCAAGGTAATAGTCCCTGAATCACCTGTGTATTGCACCGAGTTCTTACCCGCAGACTGAAAGTGAGAATGTTACCATTGTATTTAGGTGTGGTGTAGTGTGATGGAAGGAATTTTGCTAAACAATTTTTTTTCAGTACTTGTTTTCTAGGATGTTTAGTCGCAGTATATCGTGAAGCATTGCATATACAACACGAAGGTCACCCGAAAGTGAACAATGACCATGTCTTTATAGGCAAGTACCGAGTTAACTGTCTTTATGGGCCATTTTAAATCTAGCCAATTTCTCTGAAATGCGAGAATCAAACTCTGTACCTTGTATCTGTAAGGTAAACACCTTAACTGCTACACTAACTCCCCATATTTTATTTATTTATTTATTTTACATTTGTTGACGATGTATTTGTATTCTTAATCTTTCATAATCTCATTGACATGTCCCTGACTTTGGACCTAAACAGTGAGGACAATGTCACAACTTCCTTATGATGTCCAGTGATGTGTGTATCTATTTTACTTACAGTGGAGCCCATTACTAAGATGTTTTATGGTTTTTCTAGGTCATAATTTCTTCCTTATGTACCTTCGATTCTTTTTTGGTTTAGTGTTAACCTCAGATATTTTCTTGCTATGGAATTTGTCAATTGCCATGGTACCACAGTATATTTGTATGGCTTATTGAAATACATGAGAGGGTTTTGCAGGTGAAGTCTTCAGAACCTCTTTATTTGTATTGGTTGGTGAGTGTGTATGCTAACAGGATGGTGCTGATGCTAAGGTACTGTCAAAATATACTGTACATTCTGTAAGCACATATGTCTGTGCCCTGCACACCTCTCTCTGGAACATCTGGAAGAGAGGAACAACTATGTCAGGCTGTTGTTTATTGACTTTAGCTTGGTATTCAACACAGTGGTTCTGATGCAGCTCATAGGCAAATTAATTCACCTTGGCATCAATAAGAACCTCTGCAACTGGATCCTTGACTTCTTGATTGGAAGACCACAAAAGACGTGCTGGTAGCACATCAGGTATCATTACACTCAGTACTGGTGTGCCTCCAGGGTGTGTACTTAGTCCTCTACTATTCACTATCCTTACCCACGACTGCTCTGCGAAATTTCCCAGTAACAATATCATCAAATTCGCAGACGATACCACTGTAGTAGGTCTCATAAAGAATGATAAGGAGAGTGAATACAAGAATGAAGTCAAGTCTCTGATCAAATGGTGCGAAAATAACAACTTGGATCCAAATGTCAACAACACTAAAGGAATTATCATTGACTTCAGAAAAAGGCCAGCCATTCGTTCGCCACTTGAAATCAATGATGAGGTGGTAGAGAGAGTTCACACTACAAAGTTCCTTGGGGTACACATCTCAGAAAACCTCCATTGGTCTCTGAACAAAGGCCAGATAATTAAAAAAGCCACCCTGATGGAATCACAGAATCAATAGGATGTATAACAGGAGAAAATAATCATGGCAAAAATTAGGAGGTGCAGCACCTAGCAGGATAAAAGTACTCTCATCAAACTAAACAAACAACTCAGAGGACAAATAAAGTCTACCAAAGCCAAATTAAGTTTGGCCTCCCAGGCCAAGGACAATCACAAAGCATTCTTTAGCTATGTCTGCAACCTCAAAGGTAATTCACAATTGTGTGCAGAGCTCATTATAAATGGAGCCATCTATACTGAGCCAGAAGATATAGCAAACCTCCTGGTTGATAAATTCAGCTCCAACTTTACCCCTCTCCCCCCCTCAACCTTCCCTCAGGAAATATCATAAAATATAATTCCCCCTGCTATTACTAGGGAACAGGTACTTAATGCACTCTCTAAGACCAAGAACACTGCATCAATCGGCCCAGACAATATCTCATGATGCCTTCTAAATAGCATGAAACATTACCTATCAGGGCCTCTGGAATTGCTATTTAACTGTAGCCTCCAAACAGGCTTCATGCCTCATGAATGGAGAAAGACAACAGTCATCCCTCTGCACAAAGGATGACCATCTACAGATTCTGGAAACTACAGACTCATAAGTCTCACTAGTCTTGTATGTAAAGCCATGGAAAGAATTATCATAGAGATGATCAACAGAGATATAGTAAACCTCCAGACACTAGACCCAACCCAGTTTGGTTTCATCAAGGGCAGATGATGCCTACTAAACCTGGTGGAGTTCTTTGAGGAGGTCACCAAAGCAATGGATGAGGGCAAAATCGTTCACACTGCCTACCTTTACCTGGCCAAGGCATTTGACACAATACCCTACTCGGGCATTGTTGACAAACTCAATAGGTTAGGTACAAACCCGTATGTCACCCGGTGGATAGCCAACTGGTTCACAGACAGGACCCAGGAAGTTAGAATTGGGGTGTCCACCTCTACAAAGAGGCCATTCATAAGTGAAGTCCCTCAGGAATCAGTCCTTGGACTGCTCCTTTTTGGCATTTACTTCTCAAAAGTCAAGGGCAATGTCAGTGGTCTCTGGCTGACTAAATTTGCAGATTATCGCAAATTAGGAGCTGTCATTGAATCTCACACTGACACAAATGTTCTCCAGGGGGGCCGACACAAAAAACAACTGGTGTCAGAGCCATGGACGAAAACTAAATGCCAAGAAATGCATAATAGTATCCTTTGGGAAGTCATCCATCCCTGGTAACTATCATATTGATAACACATCCCTTAGACTTGACCCAGTAGTCAGGGACTTAGGGACACACATAGATAATAATCTAGCTTTTGACCATTACATGTCTACAGTGGTGAGAAAATCATTATATGTTGGACAACTTATAAACAAAGGTAAGGCATCTAAGTCCACGGAAGTCATTGTTCCACTGTATTCGGCATTCATCAGACCTATAATTGAGTACAATGCCCCTTTTAGTATGTACTTAAGCAGGTATATCCAACAGTTGGAATGTCCACAGAGGTTCCTCATTAAAGAATACAGGGCGTAAGTAAAATGTCCTATGCAGACAGCCTCAAGGCCTTATCCCTATATTCTGTCTCCTACAGGCTTTTGAGGGGAGATCTATGCCTGCATACAGGGCATTGTCAGACCCCAGTCTGATGGACCTCCTGCATATCCACAAAACAAACAGCACCAGAATTACCCATTCTAAAGCCTTAAATCTTGTCTGAGATATAAATAGGGGCTGCTGGAGAGATAGGTATGTATCCCAGGGACTACCCTGTCTATGGAACAGGCTCCACATCTATGTGAAGCAAAGTTCCTCCCTAACCCAATTCAACTGCAACTTGCACAATTGGATGGGATACCAGAAATACATCCCTGGTTTGGCACCTATGTCTCTAATGGACACAGCTAACCTTAAATGGTTCATCTCCCAGGCCCATGCTTACACTTATCAAGGGTGTCAGAACTTGTCAGAGATTTGGGATGCATGGCTTGGCTTAAAAAGGCCCTTGTGGCTGTTAGCTTAGTAAATACCTATGAATCTATGAATGCCGGCACTTCCTAAGAAGGCTTAGAAGAGCAAAGCTTCCTCTGACTGCTCTAGCCACTTTCTATAAAGGAGCTATTGAAAGTATTCTCACCTGCAACATTACTGTGTGGTATGGAAACAGTACTATGTTAGAGAAGAAGAATCTTCAAAGAGTGGTGAGGACTGCGGAGAAGATCATGAGCACAAATCTTCCAGCTATGCAAGAACTTTTTACAACAAGAAGCCTAAAGAAGGCATATGAAACACTTAGAGACACATCAAATCCAGCATTTGACTGGTTTGCTAGACTTTCATCTGGCAAGAGGTACCGCAGCATCCACTGTAGGACCTGCAGGCTCTTGAACAGCTTCTATCCAACAGTAATAAGGTTCATAAACTCTGTCATCAACTTGGAGGTCTCCTACCTCAAAAGATGATTGCACTAGTAATATTTTACTGAAGATGATGCATTATTTAATTCACTATAGTTAATGTATTCTTAAAGAAGTACAATATCTTTCTCTTAAAAGTGCAATTGCAATAATTCCTCATGTGCAATGTTAACAAACCGCCGTTTCTTCTGTTTTTCTGTGCACAGTATTATTATTTGTTCATATGTTTATATGTATGAGTAGTTTTACCTGACTAGAAATAGGTTATAAGGAGTATTTTTTATGTGTATTTATCATTAGAATAGTTGTATATATGTCATGTCTTATTCTTTTTATACTTAAATTGCCTCTACTCTGATGACAAGTTGATACCTGAAATTTCATTTAGGTTGCACTTGTGTTTCCTAAATGACAATAACTTTTTCTTTGAATCTTTGAATCTTGAATCTTTATCAGCTTCTGATCCCATTTGTGGAGCATTTCCAGTAGATGTCACCTGCATAAAATTACAGGGTCATATTTTGGAGGCTATACACCAATGTCCATGTGCACTGATTTTTTCGTCCATTTTATGTTTGGCTTTGGTAAACAGACTGTTGTGTTACTGGCATCCTCCCCATCTTCAATGTATTGCAGTAATGGGCTAAGGGTACAATATTTTTGTAAAATTAGCAAATGTGGAATTGTTTGTCTAATTAGCAGACAATATCCACTCCACTATAAACTTAACATATTTACTGGGGATAATGTGTGAGTAAAGTTATGAACTCTTGTTTGAAGATTCTTTGATTGCTTATATGCAGCGCAAGATTGTTGTCACCTAAGGGTTTTGAACTCCTGTCTGAAATTGTGCAACAATGCTGTTTCTTAATGGTTTAATGCACATTGCAAAGCTACCCTATATCCCTATCTAATTGAGGGTATGGTACTGTTGTTAGTAGAGAATAATTTATCCCAGCCTATTTTTATTTAGTAGAAACAAGTAGTCAAAGCACAATCTGACAAATACAGATTCAGCACTTAGTAACTCCATTGTTTGCTTATGTAATGGCTCTGTCAATCATGAATTGAATTTGTCAATGTACAACATTGTCCTACTAAAATGCTAAAAGCAGTTTTAGTGATGGAAACACGTCGCAAATGTGCTTTGCAGACTATATATGGTGTCAATGGTAAGGATAGCTGGAGAACATCAACCTGGATTCTACATTCCTTTTCTGTGAATTTTTTTTCCAGTGAAAGTAGTGAAATCTTGTAACAAGGTTCTGCTCTTCTACTGAACCAACACTAGCTTTTTGGATAAAAAGGCTATATGGGAAGCATTTCCCCTGAGAAAAATATGAATAGCAAGTGTTTCCCACAGACAAAAGACTTACAAAAAGCATTTGTTACCCTTTTAGAATTTTGCCCACCACATCCCCTTAGACTGCCTCTGTAGGTAATAGCATATTGTCAGTTGCTATGTCAGGCTACTTATTCAATTGATCAGCAGCAGTTCCCTTCATGTCATGAAACAGATGCAAGCAGAATTTCCAGTGTTTCTTCTAAATTTATATACAAGAGGAACTGCCATTGACAGCATCACTAAAAATATTATGATAACATTTTAGCTACTATCCTCAAAACAAATGGATGTCATCACAGTTATTGTTTGTCGTCTTCTCTCCTCCTATGATGGCTGCTATTCACATGAAAGGAATACCATGATACTGATCATTTACTAATCATACTAGCTATATTCTGGGTAGTGATTAACCCCTTAACACTTAACCGTGCACTCCCTTGTAGCACAGCACATGTACACTAGAGTAAGGACAAATGCTTCACAATAGTATTTCTCTTAATCAGACATGCTATAATATAAACATTGGCTTCTGTACTAATATCTACCTTATATATTGTTATATTACAGAACAAATAAGTACTGATTTCTGTAAAAATGAAGGCTCATATGGAAAACACTGTAGGGTTTACAGAGACTGTGACTGCATTTATGTGGATCTGCACCTATAAAATTAACAGATGTATGTACAATTTGTATGAACATTTGAAATGGTAAAGTTATATTGTCTTTTGCTCTCCTGCCCTTTGATGTTAGAATGATGGTAGCTCCCATACCCAGGCTCATTATTTGCCCTCCTTATTGACAACCTGGTGCAGTAATCAATTCAGCCCTACTTAACAACAGCTAGAGTGAGGGCTGCTACAAACCCATCAGGTGAAGACTCTTACCAAATAGCAACCTTTATCTTTTTACCAATGGCAATATAAGCACCCTACCCAGTGTTACACACAATATCATTTCAATTTGCCTAGTACTCATGAACATTTTAACAATAAGTATTCAGGCATAGCTCTTACCTATAGGCAGTAGGAAAACCATAGATTGTTTTTCTAAGGCCCTGTTTACTTACTCCTCTCAGCCTTGTTAAGGTGGGCTTCACTTTGCTCCCCTCTCCTACCCCCAATATTCACCCCTTCTCTAAAATTATAACATCACCCTCCTCTCACCTATCATCATCACCATTATGTGCTAAAACTTAATCATCACTAAACAGCAAACTTAATCCTCTGCTCCACCCCCACCCCAACTCTACTCCTCAATCATCAACTTCAACTCCTCCCTCCCTGGCACTACTGAAAACTCCCACCTATGCAAAAAAAATGTTACTCCTATGCACAATAATATCATTCCTACTACTCTTCTCCCATCTTGCAACATATCATACTACACTGCTATTGCTTCCTAAAATCCCCTTTTTAATCAGTAACAACAATATCTACAAATTTACCCTACTGCATATAATATTTACTGTATGTACTGCAACACTGTAAAATATATAGAAATGACATAACCCCTCCAAAAAAACTACTGCCAGTCAGATAAACTTAGAACTATGCAACATCAGCACCCTTGACAATACTTAAAAAAAATTACAAAAATGTGGAGACATGCATCCAAACCCAGGCCCACAAAATATTCCACTAAAAAATAAGAAACAACTATTAACAGCACAAAGCAACTTATTCCCATGTGAACTCAATACTGCAAGCCTTAATGCACATTGTCTTTACAACAAATTCACTGACTTTCATCCATGGATTGATACCCATTCACTAGCCATCCTAGCAATCAGAGCCAGATCATGGTTAAATAGAGCCCTAGGCAGAGTAATGGTCCAGATCCCCCCTGCAGCCATTCCACTGTCCCATTGCTTGGCTATTTCTCTCTAATAACCATAAACACTGGTCAAAATTGTCAGTGTCTATACTATTTTTCTTTACTTTTACAAAAATTTTTTAGCACATGCACTGATGGCCATTTGCTAAACAAATCAAAGCAGTGAAAACTAACTTAATATGAGCAATAGTAAACTTCTCTTGAAAACAGACTTTGCATGAGCAACAGTAACAGTAACTATAAACTTCTCTTTCCTTGAAGCTTACATATATTGAAATACATTGAAACTCCCATTCATTGAAATGCATCTGGCCAGTGGTGGATTAAGTGTACCTTCGTCCCCCTGCTGTTTTCAAACCATGGGTCCCCTGCAAACATGTTTAGGAGCATGCATAAGTGCATGTGTTCTTTGATTCACTTTTCTGACTGTTTTAAATAATATTTATTGTTTAATACAACAATTTTTGTTAGTGTGCATTTTAAATGTGTAGTTTTGAACATTTTTCCAGTTAGCAGTGAAACAACATCAACCAATAAAGACAAAATTACCCATTTCAGAACATTTCAACCATAAAAGGCCACTCAGACTGCTGCCATTATAATCCACCACTTCTGGTACTCAGTAATTACGGACACTAAATCAATTGTGTACACACATTGCATGTCTGATTGTGCTAAAATGGTTACAGTAAAGGTTTCCAATTTGTTTTACACAAATGCACGCAAGTCCTGCAGAGACAGGCTAATGCCTTCAATTTTGTCAACTCTGCAGGGTCATTCGGTTTTATGATTAGAAACCTCCCAAACCCAGCAATTAAAACTACATAGTTGAGTGCATCCTTCACACAAATGCAGAGTAGTTAAAGTCTTCCTACTTAATTCACACACATGCACAGTACTCCTGGAAAGCCAGATTAAAGACTGTTTAAAAATGACCATAAGGTACTTTCATCCAAAGAGACCCTCCACCAGCAGTTATAGTTACCTTGCTGATGATGCACATGCCTTATTATTATGAAGAAATAAATTCCATGTACTTTATTGGTAGCTTTGGATGAACTACATTAAATTGTATAAAGATCACTAGCATCATACCATAAGATCCAACCATGTGTAGCACAGTTTAAATAGAAGTGTATTTATGAAGGCATAAGAAGTATTAACCACCTGATAAATTATATTAAGTCAATATGCACATTCTCTGCAGAAGTAAAAGTTATCTGAATAATTCTACATTAAAGATAACAATTATAAAGGCAGAGGTTGCAGCTTGCAAACAACTTTGCATTTCAGTGCATCACCTACAAATGCAGAGTGTGCTGTTCTTAAAGAATACATTACCTATGTTACTTTAAAACATGGTGTGCTGGTGATATTACCATAACACGTCCTGAAGTAGATCGCCTACATAATAGGAAATGTCTGGCAATGACAGCAGGTTTACAGTTATTAGGTGTGCAGTCCAAGTGACCATTAAGGAGCTTAGCCCAAATTCCCGGTTGCTCCATATCACTGTCTGGTTAAGTGACTTACTCATTGTCAAAATCTAGGTAAATGAAGTTGGAAAGATTCAAACCCTGCACCCTTGCCACAGGAAGCAGCTCACTAACAAGTTGGAACTTTAGTCCTGTGCACTAACTGCCAAAGTCGCCATTTTTAATTAAATGCAGAAATCCTTTATAATCTGATCTGTATATGTAACAATGACTACATAATGAATGCTGAAGATAAACTGTTCTGATCTTAACTCCAAATAATGCACATTATATGACCGGACAAATGGCAACCCCTTTGCAGTTGCTGGAAGCTGTAAAGAAGGTACTGCAAAAATATATTAATAAAATGCAACATGGTTAGATTATATTACACAGTCTTAGGCCTATTAAAAACAATTATTAATTCTTCAGTGCAATGATTACAACAAAATGATTACAGACAATTAAATGCTCTAGTAGCATTTGTTCAAAAATCCAAAGGGCATATAAAAATCAGAAGTATTACTTCATAAAGCATACCATTTTTAGGGGGTGGGGGAGTCTCCATGCTTGCAGAATACATACATCTCATTTTTGACCACCCTATGTCTTTTCTGTCATAAAAAAATAGCTATCCATTGTGACAACAGTAGGCACTTACTCCCATTATCATTTTTCTCTATCCATTTTGACATCAATCAGTACAGGTGTGACCTACTAAGATGGCTAGTAATGCTGTCTTGCTACAACATACAACTTCAGAATCAATACAGCTGACTGTTCTCAAATAGATCACTATGCAGGGTAATGAATTAGGACCCCACCAGCAATACCAATATTCAATTACTTGGCTGTCTCTCCCCAATTACCTCAAATGTTGTTCAAACCTGTCAGTATATATACTGTTTCTTCTTTATTTTTACAATTAACAGAGACCTGGATTTCATTTAAAACTATTTTTCCCAATTTTACAGGAAAAGAAACACTGATAGACATTTTCTAAATGAAGCATGACACTCTCACAATGAAAACAGACTCAGCATGAGAAAAAGTAAACGTAGCTTCCCTTGAAACTCACAGCTGGTGAAAATGCATCTGGAAACTCATTAAACTACTAGAGACATGCTGAGATTCATAGTCAAATTGCATATAAAAAATTCAACCCTTTGTATGTAAATCAATTTTATCTTTGTATTTTATTTGTACTTCTTAATTTTTGATCATTATGTCTTGTAACATTGTATTATGGAGCTTTTCTCCCCGGGCCTCCACTGAAAATGGGCTCTTTAGCCCAGTGAACCTCCCCGGTTACCAAACTGGAATAAATAAATAAGTAAATAAATAAATATAGGGAGGTATTAATCAATGTCTATGTGAAGGGTATAGAAATTCAAAAGATAAATGTATAATGCATTTGTGAACAGACTGGGACAGTATACTGGAAAATTAGGTGTCTCTTTTCAAAAGCAGCCCAGGAATACTGTCTGATGAAATAATTTGGCAGATTCACAAAGTAGACAAGTGAAGTCTGAGGGAATCAAAGCATGCACTACAGAAAGCAGGTCTTTAACAGCTTATAATCTTACTCATCTGTATTATGTGCTAGACAAACTGTTGTAATCCAAACTCAGTGCTTTTCACATCTCTGTACCTGCAAAAATGAAGCTAAATTTAAAATGTATTCCTATGTATTCATATTTAAAATATCAACATTAAAAGCATAGACTTGATACTGTCCAATTTGTTTGCAGCTAAACAATAAGCACACTGTCAATTATTAAGGAATCCAAGAATCAAATCCAAATAACGTGAGTCATGTGTTGATGCTCCTGTTTACTACAATCAGTTTCCTTTTTTATACCATTACTCCTCTGATTCCTAGGTACTAGTTACTAGGCTTGCAGCCCATGTGATCATTGAAGAGCTTAGGCCAAATATCCAGTTGCCCCAAAGCACTGTTTTGTTAAATGACATACTCAAAGACAGGACCCAAACATGAAACAAACTCAGAGATGATATTCAGTGTGGAGACAAATAAAAGCAGACTACTTTAAATCACTTATACATTGAGACACAAACACTGCCCAACTCTTAATGACTGACATTGGCTGACTGTAATCCTTAGTGATTTCCAAAGGAAAAAAGTTAATGGAGGCTTGGCAATTGGAGTAGAGGATTATGGCTCTTGGCTCCTGTATCTATGGGACAGGGCTTGAGTCTGAGTAAGTCATTTAAATAAATTGCCATTTTAAGTGGAGTATTATAGACACGCACACACGCACACAGGCACACACATGCACACGCACACACACACACACAGACACACACACACACACACACACACACACACACACACACACACACACACACACACACACACACACACACACACACACACACCTTGTACAAGAACATTCTGTACTTTGTACCATTTCATAATGTTGCATCTCACAAGAATGTTCTCTGCTTCATTCCCCTAGAAGCTTGTACCTGCTTGTGTTCCTAATGCTGAACAATATATCTCCACTTGTCTTTGCACAAAGCTTTCCTAATGCTATGCCATTTCTTGCTGCACCTCTGCTGTGAAAAAGACTAAATCTTGCACCATAACAGGCACAAGATCACAATGCATGCATATTTGCTCTTGTCTCATTGGCTGAGGCTGAAAACAACATGGTATTGGTATTGACTGAAAGTCTGAGCCCCAAGCCCTTAAAGCATCACAGCACTGATATTTCCTACTGACACTGAAGTAAAAAAAAAAACAAACTTTTTTATGTAGAAAAAGGCAGGAAAACCTTTTTTCCCCTATAATTAAAGCTGTGACTAGACACCCTGGCAGCACCAGACCCTAAGCAACTGCCTAGGTTGCCTAGTGCTGGATCCTGTCCTTTTTAGTAATCACAGAAACAGCAGAACATTATGATCATGAGGGATAGCCATTATATTTCCCAATAACCTATGGTTGGTCTTATACTCCAAAACAAAATCCCTGTTTAACAAAGCAGAAGTCCTCTATCTGCTATAAAACTGTGTCCCACCCCACCACAAAAAGCATATCTATAACACAAAACAAGAAACCATCATACTACAAAGTCAAAATATTGACTAATAGAGCATAAGTTTCTGCATTTTCTGTGTGTTTCTACCAAAAAAACAAAAAAATAATCCTTGTTTTCCCACCTTCCTCGACTAGTTTAGACCAGTTTACAGGCATTTCTGTATTCTGGGCTGTGGTGTAGTTCCTGTGTTGTCCATTACCTTACTTGGATAGAAGGAAGTTTTTTTGCTCACCAGTGGGAGTGGGGAGCCTTGAGCAGCCTACCTGTCCTTGGGGGAAGTGACCTCAGCACAAGAAGCTGTAGTAATTGGTTGTTTTGGACCATTTCTAGCTCTTTTGTAGTTCTCTGTTTAAAATCTGCCTCTGGGCGTTTTTTTTTTCTGGTTATACTGCTCAGACAAGCTCCAAGTGGGTTTACAGAGTGGTCCTAGCAGCAGGGAACTTAGAAAAGTGACTACCTTCTGGATTTAAGTATCTTTGCTTTTTTTTCACTTGGAATAGCTTCTGTAGCTTACCTTGAACTAGCCTGAACTGTTTTTTAACTGATTGCTGCATTATTTTAAAATCTGCACTTAAAGTTACATTTTAGTCAAATTTGATCGAAAGTTTGCTTGTTTGTTTGTTTAATTTAACTGTGGAGGCTGCCCACTAAAGTGTGCTAGCCTGTGTAACTAATTTATCACTGTTTCTGCATTTTCTGTGTGTTTCTACCAAAAAAACAAACAAAAAAAAAATAATCCTTGTTTTCCCGCCTTCCTCGACTAGTTTAGACCAGTTTACAGGCATTGCTGTATTCCGGGCTGTGGTGTAGTTCATGTGTTGTCCATTACCTTACTTGGATAGAAGTTTCTTTGCTCACCAGTGGGAGTGGGGAGCCTTGAGAAGCCTACCTGTCCTTGGGGGAAGTGACCTCAGCACAAGAAGCTGTAGTAATTGGTTGTTTTGGACCATTTCTAGCTCTTTTGTAGTTCACTGTTTAAAATCCGCATTTGCATGGCTTTGCACGGTTGTGCGCATAGCGCAGCACCGGTTAAACAAGGTTAAACTTTTTCTGGCTCCGCCAAGTCTGCTCTTCAAATTTTCCCTTAAGGAAGCTCTACTCTTAGTATAACCAGACTACTCACTGTATTATAAGCCTAGCACTTGTTCTCAATACTTCCCTACTAAGTAAGCACTCTCGTACTAAGTAAAGCACTAAATCTACTTACCACCCCTGTGAATATCCACTTCCCTTAAAGGTATACCACTCCCTTATACTGTTCTAGCATGTCGAGTGGTAGATTACTGGCATTGTCTCCAGTTCAGCTGGTCAATCTGGGTATCTTGAGACAATGCTACAATTGCCTCATGTATACAGACAACCCTCTCCTCCTCCCAACAAACAGAAATACATGTGAGAGATGCAACTATATAGCCAAACTGGAGGCTGAATTCTCTCAACTCAGGGCTGGCATGACCAGACAGGAGGAGATGGCAACCACACACACAACAATCCCAGTCCCACATAGACCTACCACAACTGCAAACCAAACACATAAAAACACAAAGACATACTCGGAGGCTCTAATAAAAAACTTACCAAAACAACAGAGGCTCCCAAAGCAGACATCCAAAAATCCACCACCTCAAAACAAAACACATGCAACACATACTTCAATAAATCAGTGTGTTGACCAATCGCAGCCCTTAAGGCCAAACACCTTGCCTGATACACTAGTAATAGGTGACTCCATAGTCAGACACACTGATGTCCCACTGACCAGGCTGAACAAGAAGAAGGTGACTGTGAGCTGTTTATTGGGAGCTAGGATCCACCACATAACACACGCACTCAGGTCACTCCAAAGCAAGTACAAATATGACTCCAGCATTGTCCATGCTGGTGTGAATGACCTGAGACGTACCTCCCTGGACTACATGAAAAGAGACATAGAGGAGCTCTCCGATTATGTAGCCCAGGCTGGTATGACCCTGACCCTGAGCAGCATCTTGCCCTCACCAAGAATGATACCACAATACAAAGACAAGATGATCAGCTTTAACAATTGGCTCAAGTACTGGTGTCATTCTAAGGGGATCCAATGTCTGTCTGTCTGGGATGATATGTTGGACAAGCCACTCTGCTTCACAAGGGATGGCTTACATGTGTCACCACTGGGCTTCCGGATATTGACTAAGGCTCTTGCCACCCCCATAGTGCCTTTTTTAGGCAAGGCTCAAAAGACAAACCCACCTCCTTAGAAAACAAAAATGGAAAAAAACTAAGGGTAATGCTGCTCAATGCCAGAAGTCTAAATCTCAAGATGCAGGCGCTTGATGCACTCCTCAGCATGGAGAACATCGACGTCTGTGCAGTAACTGAAACCTGGTTCAAGGCTCCTCAGAGCACCCCAGCACTACCAGGCTATACCTCGTATCATGCTTTTCGGCCTCAAAACCCGGGCCGAACCACAAAGGGAGGGGGAGTGTCCATATTCATAAAGGACACCCACACCTCCAGGTTAGTAGCAACACATGAAGCATCAAAGACTATACAGGTGCAACTAACCATAGGCAAAACTGCTATACAACTGGTAGCATGTTACAGACCACCCTCCCAATCTCAAGATCCCCACTCAGCCTTCCTGAAGACATTGGAGGATATGAATGTATCACAAAATACCATCATACTGGGAGACTTCAACTACCCAAACATAGATTGGGTACATTATTCTAGCCCTAATACCCTAGCCCAAAGGTTCCTGGAATTCATAAATTCAAATGCACTGGAACAACTAGTCACCTCTCCCACTAGGGGAGATAATATACTAGACCTGATCATCACAAACATGGGGACAAAATGCTCCACACCGGAAGTTTACCCCTCACTAGTGAGATCTGACCATAAACTAAACACCCTGGATATACATATCCCACCTTCACCCCCAGCACAAAAGACCACAGTGAAAAACTTCTCAAAAGCAGACTTCACTCTTCTTAAGACTGAGATGGTATCCTTTAAGCCCACTGTGCCAGTGGATACCACATCCCACAATGCCGAATCCTTCACAAATGCTTTCTATGGACATCTCCAAGAATGCATGGATCATGCAATCCCAAACAAATCCAAGTCCCTCTCCACCAAATGTAAGCGTCCTGTCTGGTGGACCTCAGCCATAAACAAATTGTATAACAAAAGAAGGAAGCTACTGCACGTCAGAGCGAAATCCCATGAAGGGAAGACATCTCTGATCAACATTAGCAGAAAACTACGTTCTCTCATAAAAACATCCAAGGCAAACTTTGAGAGAAAAATCGCTAAGGACACAAAGATAACCACAAAGCCTTCTTCAGCTATGTTAGAAACTTGGGCGGAAACCCTCAGATATGCTCAGAGTTGGTTCACAACAACAAAAAATACACTGAACCCACAGATATTGCTAACATTCTGGCTGACAGGTTCAGAGCAAATTCTCCCTCCTTCACCCCCAAAAGAAGAAATACTTATCCCAGCTGAATGTAATCTCCCTGTCATCTCAGATGTCCAAGTGAGAACCGCCCTAAACAAAGCAAAAAACACAGCATCAATGGGACCTGACGGTATCCCGGGGTGCATGTTACGTGAACTCCAAGAGGAGCTAAACCCACACATAAAAATGCTATTTAACCTTAGCCTTACTTCGGGATATGTACCTGAACACTGGCGTACAGCAACAGTGGTCCCACTCCACAAGGGGGGTGCCTCTACAGACCCTAGAAACTACCGCCCCATAAGCTTAACTAGCCTGGTCTGCAAAGCTATGGAAAGAATCATTATGGAACTCATAAACAGAGACATAGGGGACCTACAGACACTTGACCCCACCCAGTTTGGCTTTGTAAAGGGCAGATCCTGCCTTTTAAACCTGGTTGACTTTTTTGAAACAGTCACTAGAGCCATTGATGAGGGCAAAGCAGTCCATACAGCATACCTGGACTTGGCTAAGGCCTTCGACACGATACCCCACTCAGGCATCATAGATAAGCTAAACAGCTTAAAAGTAAACCCTTATGTCTCTAGATGGGTTGCAAACTGGCTAAAGGACAGAACCCATAAAGTTAAAATTGCTGGAGCAATGTCAGACTCAAAGCCAGTCACAAGTGGTGTCCCACAGGGATCTGTCCTGGGACCCCTCTTGTTCGGCATTTATTTCTCAGATGTTAAAGCAAACATGGGAGGGCTGTGGCTGACAAAGTTTGCAGATGACTGCAAACTAGGCACCATAGTCAATACACCAGCAGACACACACATCCTACAAAAAGGCCTCACTGAAACGGACAACTGGTGCCGTAGTCACGGCCTTAAACTAAATGCCAAAAATGTATAGTCATCCCTTTGGAAAAACAAAGTACCCACAAATTATCACATAGACAGCAACCCACTGAGTACGGAAAAAGTAATCAGAGACCTAGGGACCCAAGTAGACAGCTACCTCTCATTTGACACCCACGTTGCCAAAGTGGTTAGAAAAACATTCTACCTTGCACACCTCATCATGAAGGGATTCACATCCAGATCCAAGGATGTCATTGTACCCCTATATTCCTCCTTCATCAGACCCACGATTGAGTACAATGCCCCATTTGGTATGTACCTCACCCGGCATTTGCAACAGCTGGAGAGACCACAAAAGTACCTCACCAAAAGGATCAAGGGTCTCCAACATATGTCTTATTCTGCCAGACTAAAGAAACTTCAGCTCTATTCAGTAGCATACCGCCTAATCAGAGGTGATCTCTGCCTGACGTACAAGGCCATGTCCAATCAGGATCTGATGGACATGCTCCACCTCAAAAAATCCAAATCCATCAGGACCACGAGAGCTAAAGACTTAAACCTCGGCACAAGTATGAATAGGACATGCTGGAGGGATAGATTCATAACCCAGAGGCTTCCCATGCTTTGGAACAGGATCCCAGTTCGTATTAGGCAGAGCCCCTCACTGACTCTCTTCAAGAGAAATCTTGATGAGTGGATGGGAGATCGTAAGTTTACCCCAGGGGACACATCTGTGTCACTGCTAGACAGGGGCACAGTAAACTAATTCTATTATATAAGGGGACCTTCATTGTGCCACTACTAGACAGAGGCACAGTATTCTAGATTTATTCTGTACATTTTTGTACCATTTCATGGGGTGGCAAAAGCCACATCACTATGGCTAGGCTTACAAATGCCCCAGGGCAGATAGCCTAGTACTATACTATGAAACTATAAACTCCAAATCTGCAAACTAACCAAAGCAGAGCAGAACAAGCAGTACATTATGGAGCAAGTTAGCTGCCATCCACTAGTCAACAGACAGACAGCAGTACTCGAAACCATCAGGTAGCACATGCAGCATGTGGTGGAGCAGGCTGTTGGCAAGTGGAGCATGGTACTTGTTGTGATTTTGGCTTTTCCCAGTTAGGGGTCACCACAGCGGAACTCCGGTCCGCTAATGATTGGCAATAGATTTTTACATGCCGAGTTGCCAGCCCTGACTCACAACCTTCAATGAAGGTGCACCCATTCATGCATGTCTCCACACAGAAGACGCTCTAGCTGAGAATCGAACAGGACAACGTCTTGCTGTGAGGTGACAACGCTACCACAGCACCACCACCGCAGTTCAAGTGGAGCATGGTACTAATTTCTTTTAATATGTTTTAGAGAATGGGTGAAATGTACATCATCACCCTATTTGAGAATGAGCATTCTCTATCAGGCAAAGCCTTGTAAAATACAAGTCTACTGCTTCATGACAGTATATTAAGGTGCAATGAAGCTTGGACAGAAATATGCAAATGGTCACCAATTTTTTATTCTTGCTAAACATGGCTTTGCTGTTTGCAAAGGTAAATTAAAAAAATGTAACTAAGGAGAAAAATAATGTACGAGTGCAACTGTACATGAGAGAGAGAAAGAGAGAGAGAGTGAGAGACAGAGAAAGAGAGAGACAGAGACAGCACAGACCAACCACTTTCACTGCAACTGGCAGTCCATAAGTACACATTGCCTAAACAATAAGTAGTATGAAACTCTAATATGTGGCATTATTGACTGACTTTAGTCCTCAGTTATTTACCAGCAAATCAATCTTTCTGTGAGGGACAGAGCAAAACTATGTGGCAAAATCAAGAATGTCCTACAAAATCAGGGACAGTTAAGAAGCATTGGGGTTGCACTACCTTGCATTCTAATGAATATTTTTTTTCATTCTTGTGATCAGAATGAGACAGCTGAGGTGGCTATAACTGCTGAACATGTGTATGTGTATGTGTATGTGTATGTGTATGTGTATGTGTGTGTGTGTGTGTGTGTGTGTGTGTGTGTGTGTGTGTGTGTGTGTGTGTGCATGTGTGCGTGTGTGTGTATTTCTATGTATCCAAGTCTGCCTGTCTGAATGTGTGTGTGTGTGTGTGTGTGTGTGTGTGTGTGTGTGTGTGTGTGTGTGTGTGTGGCTGTATAGTCATTAAATACTTACTAAGTGTATATTTTGGATATAAAATACTTCTGCTAACAAGAATTACATATGCTACAGCAAGTTTGCATCACTGGGTGGAGGAATCATTTTACATCAAAAATATAAAAAAGCATACAGTAAATACAAAAAATACAAGACGGTTTAACAGATAGAGCATTCTCTAATTGCAGTGATGTACTCCAAATTAAGCATTATCAGGGAAATAATATCCTTCCGTGGGTTGTGAGGTCTTGTGCCTACAGAACTGCCACTGGCCTTATGTTCCGTTATAACTGCCATCCTGTCAGGCATTATTGTTTACTTAATGAACACCAACCATTCCAGAAAAGATAAAACTACAGCTATATAATTAACAAGAGCTAACCACATTAACACCATGAGACAGAATAAAATGCATTCCAATAGCTTTGAAATGTATGAGTCAATTTATGATTACTATTCATGTGAAGCAAAAAACAATTTATCCTCAAGGCCATATTTCCATCAATTAAACTGAATAATAGAATGGCAAACACCAAAGAGATGAACAATTTAACCCATTTTCTAAAGTCAGCATCTAGTCTGTGACTATGATCATAACCAAATAACTAGAATTCAGAATGATCTACAGTGGGAACAGGCCAGACTATAAAGCTTAAGAAGCAACTTCAATTACTTGGGCTTAGAAAGGGCGAATCCTCAGGCAGAACCAGAGTTTACGTATGTAATCAATACTGAGTTATGAGCATGTTCATTAGTTGCCATGGCTCCACCTGTCTTTATATATAAAGGCAAAAAGGAAGTGGTGGCATTTGAATAGTAATTTATATTGAGTAAAAGCTATCAGGGGAGGGTATATTTACATTGGTCATGTCAGCTGTGGTGCCCTCCCAATCATTTTCCCTAATATGCCTGAGCATTTCACTCTATGTCTGTCTATATTGTTAATGCTTTAGTCATGTCCTGCAGATTTCTATAAAGGGTTGATGGTATGTGATTTGAGACTTATAGGCCATTGCTTAATAACACTGTAAGTAGATGTATATCATCCCTGGGTGTCATACTGCATTGTTCGGTTTAATTAAAAAACTCTTATATGGAGATACTGCCAGAAGACCACCCTCCCGGTTTTCCCATTTACCTTTTACCTTTACAATCTTGAAATGACGTAAATTCCTCTGAAGCCTCTGTCAGTAGATTAGACTAATAGAAAATGCCATCTGAAATCCAGTCTTTCTAGAAAATAGGGGTAACAGCAATACAGTTTGCTGTCCAAATCCTATCCCAAACTGGTGGGTCGTTATTACCCTCCCCCCAAAAAAAATCTTCCACAATCCAGTTACTCTATCCACCTGAGTCCTTGACTCTCCATCTTCCAAACAATTTGGGATTGCAGCTCTGTAAAGGAATCATGTACAGTTCAGACATCAGACATGTATGTGTGGGTTTAGATCTTGCATATTAGCATTGTGCAAAGGCTGAAGTATAGGCATAATAGTGAAAATTAGGTAGGCCCAAGCCACCTTGTTTGGATGGGTGCACATAACATCTTCTGAGCAACACTGGGGATATTTCCTGTCTAAAAGAAATTTGCTACCATTTTTTGTGAGTTATTAGGGAGAGCAGTGGTGGCTGTCTTAGGAAGATATTGCTAGGAAAAGAAATGTAGCCACACAAGCCATATCTACAGCATTGATTTTTCCTAGTAAAGGTAGTGTCAGCCTCTTCTAGCTAATCAAGAACTAGAAAATAATTTTTAGCAATGATTCAATATTAAGTGCAACAGAGAGCTCAAACTTTCTACTTATAATAATGTCCATGTACACAGGCTGCTGGACTAGTGGGATCTCATGCACAGAGTGTTGGGAAATATATTACAACTAGCATTGAATGGGGTGAATTGTTTTTGTTTAGTTGCAATCCTAAAATATCTCTACAGAGCTCCAGCAGGAAGAGGCATTATTAACAGACTGAGGCATATGTTGTCATAGATGTTATGCAAATACTTTAATTATGAAAATGAATAGGAGAGGGGACATGGGACATCCTTGCCTGGTACCTGTCTCTAACTTAAAGTTTGAGGAGCAGATTACATTTGAAATGACATATACCTGGGAGTATGCTTTTAGAATTTGACACATTTGAACAAAAGTGGAGGGAAATCCAAATTTTTCCATGACTTTCCACAAAAATGGTCAAAAGAAGTTATCACATGCTTTATGCATATCTAGGCAGAGGGTTGTCATAGGTATAGCCTTTCTGTGTCAGAACTGTAACATATTTTGCCATAGATTTACCAAATCTCGCCCTTCTTGTCTTCCCTTAATGAACCCTTGTTGGCTAGACTAAATGCATTTAACCAACATTGTTTCCAGCATTCAAGCCAATGCTTTAGTTATGATTTTTGTTTCTGTTTGAAGCAGGGACATTGGGTGATAATTGCCAAGGTGTCTAGCATCTTTACTTTGTTACAAAAACAGTAAGATTGTTGTATGATAGCCAGTGCTAGGAAGTTAAAGAATATTGGAGGATGAAGTGTACTGACTAACTAGGGTAGGGAAAATTTCCTTTCAGAACTTCTAATAAATCGTATTAGTCATATTGATACATGCATACAGTTTGTGCACTGTGTTTAACCCATGGATATTCCAAGTCATCTACCACACATTAGGAATACCACTGTGTCCTGGCCTATTACTGTTATTCTGGAAGAGTGATATACCCTGTTGTTGAATACTGTTAGCAAACATGCCCTCGCTATTAACTATAATTGCTGTAGCAAAGTTGAGAACAGAAGATATGCAAGCCAAATTACTCACAATGTTGCATGGTACTGACCCCACAGAATCACAAACTGCAACCAACAATCTATGTGGTCTCCCTTAATATGTAATGTGAGCAATTAAAACACACACACACACACACACACACACACACATACACACACACACACACACACACACACACACACACACACACACACACACACACACACACACACACACACACACACATTGGAAACATGATAAGCTGAAATCTGTTTTGTACCACAGGCTGGCCCAAATTCATGGGACTATTCCCATGTGATTACCCTTGGCCAACCAACTTAAACTGCAGTTTGTAAAGCTTGCAAACATTCACCAGTACCAAATATGTTTAGCTGACATTGTCTGACTTTTGTGAACAAAACAATGTTGGACTGACTAAATATCTAGAAAACACAAGGAATCATACATGAACGAGAAGATATAGCCACTCTGGTGAAATTTAGTCAGGTCCATCATTATACAACAGAAGAGGCATTATAGGGCAAAATGCCCACGCGAGTCTACCCTACATAAAAAAGTGAATGAGTGTACAACATTATTGTTAATTAAACTTGTTAATTAAACTTTAAACCACAAATACTACTTATATTAAGCCAATTGATGATTGCAGCCACAATTTTAATGACATCTTCCCTATTGAGGAGACTATATTTCTGCTGTAGTTCAGTCAGTATACAATTAGTAAAAGTAAAGGTTCATAGATCATAATCCACCTTGCAGACTTTGGTCAAGAGGTGGTTTTAATTGTAAATGTAAACAGTTTTGGCCTACGATGATCCACTTGGAGTGACAGACCACCTTGGACCCACTGCTTCTGATGCCTTTTATTTCTTGCTACATGGTAAATTAAGTACAGATAGGGATACCCTCTCAGGTTTCTTATCCCCTTTGCTAGCAGACTCCATCTCCATGGTTATGGGCTTACCAGTTTGGGGAATGTTTCCCAGAAGAGTGTCCACATATGCATCTGCTTCAGTCCAGACCTCACATGAGATTTGTTGATCAGCTTGGGGTAGACAGAAGGAAACTCAGAACTGTATATGATAAGAAATGCCAATTTCCTTGAGTCTCCTGAAGACAGTTGTTATAACACTGCATTTGGGGAATAAAGCTTTGCTGCAACTGGGGCAATCCTCACTTGTGCCTCTGCAACAGTAAAGACTCCCCCCATTTTTCTTGCCTTCTGTAGCACTGGCAACCTGTCATTATAGTCAAGAAAAAAAGATGATGAATTATCAAGGCTTGTTGAATTGAACTTTGCAGTAATCCGATGGGCACTCTGAATCATTGGAGGAATGGATGGTTGCAGTGATATTGCTAACTCTCGTCTGACAAATTGCACTGGTTTCTTCCCTTATTTTCCTTCTGAGAGCCTGATGAGTCTCAAATTGCTCTTCCAGCTTCTGTTCTCAAAATCATTGAATTTAAGGTCTATATGTGGCTTGCTGTAGGGCCAAGATTTGTTGGCTATGCAGACTGATGGTCTCCTTGTATGCCAGTAGTTCTCTCTGATGACCCTTCATTCCATCTGCTCTTTCAAGTAGCAAATTCTCATGTATATTAATAGCTTCCTTAATAATAGTTGTGTTGGTCAGCCCTTGTTGTACTGGACAGGCTGTCTTATCATAGGGACTGTGTAGCAAGTGTTTTCCAAATGGAGAGCCAGAGGCCATGATGAGAGTCATATCAGATAGTCGTCTACTAATGTAATAAAATGAGGAAACTGCAGCAACAAATTAAAAAAATATATTCGTTACATACCTTTTACAGTAAATTATGAAACATTTGATTTACTCTTAGCAATGGAATGTCTGTAAACTGTTAAATTACCTTGAATATTCCTGTGCCGCCTTGTGGTATGTTTAGAACAGGTTACATTTGTGTGCTCCTGAATGCATTTCCAACATTGTACAAATTTGCAGCACATTGCAAACACCTACTGTCAGATTTCCTGTCACCCAGACACATTGGTTTTATAAAAGGGGATAAAATGGGATTATAGGATAGTCGGAAATGTAAGAATATAGCAAGCAGAAATACACACAAAATGGGAGGCATAAAGAAAAGGCAGGTAAGTAATGCAGTGCACAACTGTGGGAATGGGTATCCATTTTAATATATATGAAGACAGAAGACATGATGTGAAGAAAACAGGGGGAGGAAAGGTAGGGAAAGGTAAACAGTGGAGGCACCCAAACAGAGAGACACAAAATAGCACAGCAATACCTTGAAGTGGTTATGCAAAAGGCAGAGCATAATCTTGATCCTCACAGCACACCAGGCAGGTGATCACCAGGTAGCAGGTGCACTGGCAGCCATCATCACGAATGTCCCATAAAACAAGGCTGTGGCCTGGGAATCACACTGGGAAAGTGAATTTTGAACTGAAAGTAGTGCAGGGACAAAACATGACATGCATACATGTGCAGGCAGCATGCACAAACCCTTAGTTACTCTGTATCATTCTGTAGATCTTAGCGGTACTTTGTGACAGCCTTGTACTATACTGAAAAATAATCATTCACACAACATGCTGGAAACATAATCTCACTTTAAAAAAGGCGACTAGAGTGTTGGCATGTCATTTAATACCACGAATCACCCCAAATTAATGAAAATAAATAAATAAATACATAAATAAATAAATTAACTCTGTCTGAACTGTCCCACAAGCCTCACACTGTTACTGGCATAGTCATTCTGAAGGCATAGTCTGTCTCTTTTAATAAAATGATCCTTGTTTTTTTTTATTGTTTCTCTCCTGCCATCTCTTTTTTTTTTTTGTTCTCTGTTGTCTTCTTAAGAAAGCAGAGGGTTAGTTACATTTATAATGTGGGGTTTGAAAATTTTTAGTTACTCCCTGAATTAATTTCCCTCTGTCAAGCTGTTTGAGAACCTGAGTAACAGCAAGACCAAACAAAACCTCCTTGTCTAAAGTAAAGTTTAAAATCTCAGACTTTGCCTCATCATAAAACTTTTGAGTACATACCCAGGCATATCTTCTCAAAACAGTAGCAGTAGTAGTAGCCCTAGACACAGTATCTGCAAAATCATTCACACACTTCAAACCATGCTTCAGTTTTTTTTTCCTTCTAAAATCAGCTTTATTGTTTCAACTTCCTAAAAGAACAGTCTTAGCTATCTACATCTTCCATCAAGATTGTATCTTTGGCTCTTACAAAAATTATGTAGACACTGTGTGTTAGCAAGCTGTTACAGACACTGTCAATACAATCTTTTGTGATGGAGATATACAACCATACTGAGAATGATCTTGCTGATTACAACATAACCTGAGAAACACTATGTACAAAAGAAACAGACATTTAGAAAACCTATTAGTCTTTACATAATAATTTGCCCCGAATTTAATCAAATTATCTAGTTGGTTGCTGACCCACTTTCATGTATGAAGCAGCCTTAAATAGTGAATATTTCTAGGGTGTACTCTTACTCATTTGTTTATATATTTGTCACAGAAACTCCATTTTCCTATCTAAAAATTGTGTTTGCCTTGAGTACCGCTTTTCAGTTCAAGCTCTCTGAGCTCATTAGCCATACCTTTTACTTCAGCTATCCTACAATTATCTTTTTTTCAATGCCTTGTTATTGCCTTTTTAGCTATAATAAGTACAAAATAGAGAGAGAGAAGGGTAACTACATGGCTGGGTTACTCTCCCCTTGCTCAGCTTAAAAGAAACATTTCTTCCAAGAATCCTGTATCCTTGCCCCTATATACTTTACCAGTCCCTCTAAGATTCGCTTAAAGTGCTGCAGTTTTTGATGCTCATAGAAAATGAGATCCCAAGTGCCTTGTACATGTAGGTTGCAATGCTAGCAGAATCTTGCAACTTGTGGGAACATTTTCCTTAACCCAGAAGGTGTGTAGAAATATCTGTGCAGGCACTTCCATGGGAATATTCTAAATCCCCATAATTTAATAGCAAATCTAGCAGCTAGTAGTACAGATTCCCATTCCTAAGTTGTACTTAAGGTGCTAAGTTGTAATCATAACTCTCAACCTCTTAGAGCAAGAAATCTGGACAAAGCCACCAATAATAGGAGGACAAATGCACAAAAAAGGGACACTATATAGTGCTCTTACAAACTTAGAAAATTGATAGAATAACAGGTTTTGCATTAGCATGAATTTTCTGAAGGGTATGAAGTCTGAAACTCAAATGACAGTCATTATTTTTTTACTTTAATCCTCAATGATTTGCTAGTGATTTGCCAGAAAACCACAGTTTTATGAGAAACACTAAAATATGAAGTAAAAATCTGGACATTCTGCAAAAATATGTACAGTTGGTAGATGTGGTTGTAACTGGCCCTTTTTATCCGGCTTTGAATGAAGGCTACCTTACTAAAGCTCTTCTATTGGATCAGAGCTCCTTAGGTTCTGCTTGTCAGCCCCTGTTTTGATGCTCCTGATGATCTTGCTTCTGTCCACTTAACTATTACTAATGGTGTCTTGCTCTTCTGTGGTACATTATCCCTTAATTTACTGAATTCAGAAGACAGGCCCAAGTAACATAGCCTGCCACTCTCACTGAGGTTAAACCCAGCTTGTGTACTCTGACATATCTTTGCTTTCCTTTCTCCAAACATATTATATGCACCTAGTACTTAATGTCACTGTTGGTCCTCCTCCATACATCTGAGGCTCTGTCTTTTCTTTTCTTTTCCTTTTACCCCTTTTCAGTTATTAGCTTATAAGGAGTGGATCACCTAGGCACACTGTGGTGCAATTGCTTTTGCTCCTAGTATGGCTCTAATTCTAGTGCCTATGTATTTTTACACTTCACTCCCATTTACATGTCCTGCAGGTAGTTCCACATCATTAAATCCTGTTGTTCCCACTTAACATCCTTATGTGTTTGGAGTAAGCTCTTCCACTTTGCCCTGAAGCCTTCCATTCAAATCAGATATGTGAACCTAAGCTGGGTGGCCTTAAAATATAATTCCAGTTTGAGGATACACAGGCCCCACCTATCATCTAGGAGGGATATATTAACCCATTGTATCCTTTTAGCCTTACCTTTCCAAAATAAGTTTTTATTTCTTTTTTCAGCAATCTCCAAACCCTTTCCTGTGGATTATAAAGTAAGACTGGCCAACCTTTGATGAGTGGCACTATGAACATCTTAACTTCTTGGGCTTTTCCATCAGCCTCCATGCATAACATGCTCCGCCTGCAGATGTTAGCAATTATTTTTTTGTCTCATCCCACAGCTCAAGTATGGCCTGTCTAACATCCTGCCTGACCCAGACACCTAAATATTTAATCTTTGGTGACCAGACAGGAAGGGAAACCTTTGAACTAGATCATTTGTGGGGCAAAGTTTGTTACTATTGCCTTGTCTGGTTTTTGTTAACTTTATACCCTGCAATTTGCTCAAACTCTAGCAACTATGTAAATAGTCTGTACAAGCCTTCTTCTGGATTCATTGTATACAAAATAATGTCAATGGCATAGAGTGCTATATTTTCTTGTTACCCCCCCCCCCCTCACCAGCTATATCCCTCTATGTTTGATTGATTGATTTTCTGAGCTAATGGTTACAGGTATAGTGCAAAGAGAAGGTGGGGGGACAACCCTGCCTTGCCCCTCTTATTATGATCAAATCATATGAGATGCTCCCAGCACATTGCATCACTGCTGTAGAGCCCATGTAAATATTAAACATGGCTCAAATCCCTTCCAGGGCAAACCCAAACCTCTTTAATGCTTCTTTAACAAAGCTCCAGCTCACCCTATCAAAAGCCTTTTCAGCATCCATGAATACCTAATATGTATCACCTGACAGAGTTTGCTTAATACCAGCTGTTCTAAGAGCAGCTTAAAGTAAGAAGAAGCAGCAGTGGAATAATATGAATAGAACCCGTTACCTGTGAGAGCTGCAGATTACTTGTTGCAGTAAAGTTTGAGGAGGTGTTGTTTAGACAACTTGTTATCAGTACAGAGAAAGAGCTGACAAACTACAAGCCCCCCTCAATAAGTATGCCCTTCTTCTGTTTCTCTGTGGTTTGCATTATCCATCTAATTCTGCTTTCCTATTCTTCCAAGGTTAATATAAATAATCCTAAGGATATAGGACACCTTCAGCTAGTGTGCCTATAAATATTTCATTTGCATGACACCCCACCATTCACTAACACATCAAATTTGGTACCTTGTACCACAGCATCGATCCAGCCTGGGAATTTGTTTCCAAAGCCTCTTTCTGTTAAAACCAGTTTCTTGTATTCCCAATCTACAGAATCAAAGCAGAAAGAATGTACAGCTTGTGGAGAAAGTCTACCAGACCTTATCCATAAATTTTGGAGTTATGATGTTATTCAGGGCCATGGAAATTGGTCACTAATGTGGGATAGGAGGTCATTGTGCTTTGTCTCTCCTAAGGACTAAGATAAATATAGGCTCTATGAGTTACAGTTGGTTTCTCATGTCTATTAGAACCTTGACTAGGGCATATTTTTTCCTGAGAGGTCCTGTATGAGAGGAAGAGGAAACAGAAAGCTTGGAAGGCATGTTGTCCTGTGGGAAGTTTAGCTTAAATGCCACCATTACCTAAGTACTACAAAGGAGAATGGCATTTATTGTTGGGCAAAATCCATGGAACATATGTAGTTGGGTTTTGGGTTATTGTCAGCTTCATAATTTAGGTGTAATAAAGTTCTAATGTTATATAAATATGCCATACTGCTTCTATATGCCTAACTCAACATTTTCAGATTTGTACATTACTGTGTGCTTAATCAGGCTTGCATGGTTTGCTAATATGTTTTTGTTTGTTACTGCTGGGAGTATACATTACTGTTATATTGCTGACTTGGCAGGCATGTTAATGCCAGCTGTTGGTCTTTTTTTGATAAGTCTGGTGAAAAAGTATATGCTATCCATTGTTCACCATATTGCTCTTCCGTAGTAAACCATATCTTCTTAACACCTGCCCAGACTGTCAAATTTGTTGGCCAGCTAATAGGCTCATTATTATTTATTAATTTACTAGCAGTATTTGATAACATATCCCACACAGCAGTACATGGTGTAATATGAGCTGGAGTTACACATGTTGATATAAAAGAATGTTTCTTTTGTACAGCGGTGAGGCTAGTTCTTGATAAAAAACAATGGCAGTGTTGCAATATGTTTAGAGAGAATTATTTTAGTTATGCATACTGCGGTGGTGGTGCTGCGGTAGCGTTGTTGCCTCACAGTTAGACGTTGCCCGTTCGATTCTCAGTTAGAGCGTCTTCTGTGTGGCGACATGCATGAATGGGCATTCCTTCATTGAAGGTTGTGCGTTAGGCCCGGCAAGCCAGCACATCAAAATCTATTGCCAATCATTAGCTGACTGGAGTTCCACTGTGGCGACCCCTAACCAGGAAAAGCCGAAAGAAAATAACCAGTCTTAAATAATCCTATCCATTGAGGCTGCTTTTTTTATATTGAAATTATATTATATTATCTGCTGGGCATCTGTTGTACACATGATTTATTGTCTGGATTGAAGTCATACAACCAGGCAAATTTGTTATCATAGACATTAATTAGAGATCTTGGCTATCAACACATTGTATTGCAGACACAACAGGACCCTTTCCAGTGAAAGAACATGGTATCAGCCCTGTAGAAAATAAAAGTGATACAGCAAAAGGTATAAAGTCCTTAATTTGTATCTCTTCAAACTCCATAACTCTGTATGTTTTCTTTTTCTGTTGATAGAACAGATCTGTGAGCAGTGTACATGCTGGCTACAGGCAGTTACATCTGCTTTCTCAGTAGGGATTATAAAGGATGCCTTTATATTAACATTACCAAAAGAGTTTCCTTTTATAGTACATATGGATGTTCTTGAAGCCCCAGTTGGGAATCTAGAAAGCTGCCAAGGGAGAAAATGTTAGAACAATGCACAAAATATTTTGCATTAAATAACCAGTAACGTTTACTGCTTTTTCAAGTTCTTGGAAATTTCAGCTGTACTCCTGTTCACTTTTTCTGAAAACAACAGTACAGAACTGCGTAATACTAATGAAATAAAACTGGATTAAACAAGCAAGTGGAAATGGAAAATTAATTAATTTGCAAAGAAAATATTGTATATAGGCATTCTTTCTTTGTTTTTCCAAGTGCTGCATTATATTTGGTTTTAGAAATATGTAATATGAAACTGGGAGAAAGGGGTTCAAGAAAATTTAAAAAAAAATGGTGGTGGGGGAGGCTCAATGGAAAGACAGCTTTCTAGCAACTAGCGACAAGAGACTGGCAGTCACAGTATTAAGGAATGTATCAATACACAAACACACCGATCATAGTAGAATAAATGAGCATTACACAGAAACAGCAAAGCCTGAGGTGCAAATCGGGTATGGAGGTCAGGGCACTCTGTATGGAAAAATTGACATTATCTTCTATGTTTCCATAATTAACTGAATTTATTAATTTGTTAATCAGATGAATTACCTGTAAATCATGTGTCCTTTTCAGCCATGACCAAAGTCACAAAAGGAAGGGTAAATGCAATATATATGGACAGTCTAGAGGAACTACTCAACCTGCCTGTTTCTACAGGCAGAAAGAAACTGTAGTTCATTTAGAAAGCTAATGTAGTTACAAAAAGAATATGCAAACTCCACACAGACAGTGGCTATAGATCAGGATAGAACTGCAGCTCCTAGACCTGTGAGGCAGGGTTGTTACCCATTGAGTCACTGTTAGCTGACTGTTACTGTCTAATGCCATAGCCTGTACAAAATACATTTCTAGCAGGATTTAATATCCTAATAACTATAATCAATAATAAACTTGGAGTTTGTATTATCTGCTTTTTATTTTATGTTTTTGTTCAAGTTCATGAGTTATTACTTGTATTTGGTGAGTTTTGTTATTAATAGGACTTAATATCCTGCTTATGTTACAGTGCTTCAGTCCTGTGATATGTAAAGCATTCTGTAATCATAATCAGCACTGCTGGTTTCACTTGTCCAGTTTTGAAACAGTCACTTTTACAAGAACTGAGCAATAAATCCTAATGAAGCATGCTACCAAGTGAGCAAAAGAGGCTATATTTACAGACTGACAAATAACTGGCAATTAAGAAATTAAGAATTGTTAAGAATGTACTATAACTAAGACTCAGATAGCCATCAATTCCAGAACTATATATAGAAGGTGTCTGGTTTATGTTAACCATAGCTCATTGGCAGAGGCTGTCTGCAGCCTTTTAAGCTTCTTACTGGATAAGATAGTGACAGATATCATGTCAGACATTTACTGGAAGGGAATAATTGATTGGGATGCTGGAAAGCAGAGTTAATTCCAAACTGTATCAGGAAATACCTTGCAGCCTAGACTCTTTGATTCCCCAGTCAATGAAAATGGGCTGAAAATCACTGGTCCTCTCAAATAGCCTTTATTGACAACCCATCTCCTAGGAATAAGTGCATAGGTGTGCATAGTTTAACACACTAAAAAGAGAGTTTTAACTAATAGAGAATCTAAAGGCTTCCTGAAGTGACATGGCCCCTCACTGGTGGGGGAGGGGCTCAGACAAGAAAGCACACAATCAATGTACTTCTTTCTTACATCAAAGAATAGTTTTGGGGTTTGGGGTGGCTACTACTTGAACTGACATGATGGTTAAGAGCTCAAAGCAACTTTTAATGACTCAAGATTCTTAGGGTCAGAAAGATGGTTGATAAAAGTCGTATCTGGGTGCCAGAATATTTACTGTCTGCCGTGAAAAGTGAATGAATGCGTTGATAAACTGATTGAGTTAGAACAGGAATTAAAGAAACAATCAGAGGAACTGAAAACACACACACACACACACACACACACACACACACACAAACACCAAAGAGTGAGAAAAAATAACACTGAAATACATCAAAAAGTTAAGAGTTTTTTTGGTAACAGTAGAAAAGGTTTAATTTTCCTATAGTGCTATCCAGCAGTTGAAGATTAGAAAGTGGAAGACAGTACTGTTGATAACAAGGGATAAATCCATAACTGCAACCAAGCCAACCTTAGTTTGTCTTTCAGTGTAAACATCTTTTGGAGGTGACATAGGTAAATGACCGAGTCTCAAGGATTAGCCTGCTTACCTGTCTTCTGGGGAAGGTTAAGAGGTGCACGTTTGAGTGTAATGCAAGGCAACAATTTCCTGTGCAGGAACTAGAGAAACCTGCTTCAGTGCCATTTCCAGGTAAGTGCTTACATCAATACATGTCACTTCTGAGTGAAATACTGCTCAAGTGTTGGGGGTTTTATGGACTGAGAAAGAAAAGTTTGATTATCATCATCATCATCATTATCCTCCTTTTCCCCATTTTTTCCTCCGTGGGACCAAGGTGCCACATGAGGTGTTGTCACCACTCTTGATTCAGTGCTGCTCTCTTTCTGTCACTGACATTCATGCGTATCTGTTCTTTAGTATTTACATGTGCTGTTTTCAGACACTGTCATTCTTATTCAGCACCACATTTCCTCTTGTTTCTCGGGTACTAAAGCTGTGAGTATTTCCTTCACTCTAGTCAGCTTCCAGGTCTTTAGCTTGGTCTCTGTTGACAGACCCTTTACTGACCACTTTTTCCAGCTGACTGTGGCCTCTAGTGGTTTATGCTTTGGGCTGACTGTTTCACTTTGCAGTCACCGATTCTACCCAAATGCCCTTTCCTTACTAGGAAGAAGTCTATCTGAGTTACATGTTGCCCACTCTTGTAATGCAATCTTGTGACTGTCTCTCTCTTGCTAAACCATGTGTTGCCCTCTATCAACTCATTAGCTAGACAATAGACTAGAACTGTCGCTCCTTCTTTATTACTGTTACCGTTCCCAGGCAGTCTTCATATCTCATTCTTTCAGTCCTGACATGAACATTCATGTTGTCCATTTTCACTACCAACTCATGTTGTCCTGTTTTATCTAATAGGTCCTGCAATTGCTGCCTGAATGCACTCTTTTCTTCACTATCACAGCCTTGCTGTGGGGCATAGGTTGAGATTATGAATTCTGCCCTATATTTACACTGCAATGTGAGTACCATGAGTCTGTCACTAATTCTGATGTCATCCCTTGCTATTTTCAGAAGATTTTCCCTTACTACTATTCCCACACCATTTTGAGTCTGTCCTCCCTGAGTAGTAGACTCTGGGTCCCAAGCCAAGTGGGTTTGCTGAACTGTCCTTCCACATTATCTCTTGGATACACAGGATGTCCAGTTTCCTCCTTGCCATCATGTTATCCACTTTTAAGATGCATCCTGTAAGTGAACCTATATTCAGTGTAGCAATCCTTAGTTTATGTTTGGCAGATTGATTGGTTTTACATTCAGCTTTCACTCAACAATGCTATCCTGGGTAATCCAGACTGAGCAACTGGACACCAGACAGCCAATAGCTTATTGTTCCAGGGTTGCTGGGCTTTATGGTGGGCACACACTGGCCAACAGAGGCACATAGAAATCTCCAATCTTTGACATGGGTCACTGGTGTAGGTTGGAGTAAGTCAGGCCCTTAATCCATTTATTACCAGCAAATACTCATGCATATTTTTGGTTACATTAGTCCATGTGATCAAGTTTGGACTAAAGTCAGCACTTGATCCTTAGCATATAGATAATGGCACCACTCCTGGCTTGCTTGTCTTCTACCCCAAGGGAACAAATGGGCCATAGGGCTCTTGCCCCATGACACAAATGAGTAGACAGAGTGGTTACCCTGGAGGTCCATAGGGGAATGCCCCAAAAATGTTAAAAAAAATGTTTTTGAAAATATTCCATGAGTGAAGAAACTGTCAGCAGGAAAAAAGACTTAGGAATTACATATGGAAGAGACACCAGATAAAGGTATACCTATAAATAAAAGACCATAAACACTGAAAAGCAGATGCAAAGAGACTACAAATAAAATAGACATTTTAAAGCCCAGCAAAGTATCAAGTCTTCAAAAATAGTCTATCACCTTACTTCAAAATTGTGGAGGCCTTAATAAGTAACCCAAGCTCCACAGCAAGGCAATAGCAGCTCTAAAAAGTCAAATTTCTTAGAAACATATTTAAGCTTTAGTTCAGTAACAGAAAATGTGACAGTGAGTTCAGACTAGTTTGACATTGTCACTATTTCAAGATGAATATTTATTCTCAACACAAGATACCAGCTAAGGCATAAAATGAATACAAAAAATATGTCCCTCTACACTTTCCTGTGTTAAGAACTTCCTGCATAAACCACTTTTAAGTACATGAAAAGATTTGGTTTAATTGTATATATCACTGAAATATAACATTTTATACATTTTTCACTCCATATGTTCATAAGCAATGAGATAGTCATCTGCCTTTATGAGGTATATGATTTTAGAGCTCTGACATGCAAAACAAATGTCTAGAACAAGTGAGTATAACTTGTATAATTCACAATGCAAAGAAATTAAAGACTGGATTATGGAGTTAACTTCCCCTTAAAATGAAAATAAATCAGTCACCAGTTTCTTTGGGAAAGAACAAACTTTCTGTACGTGTATGCATATTGTCAGAGGGCATAACTATTATTGGCTAGCTTGAGAAGCAAATCAACTCAAACAATATACATCTCCACTATTACTTTATTTCATCTTATTGTTTTAGGAACTAAAATTCCAACAACTTCAAGTTTGAAACTAACAGTGTTATTACTGAATAAATACTTTAATTATTGTATTAAACACTAACTTTTGGTTACAGAGACTCTTAAACATATTACCAAACTTTAGAAGCACTAAAGAACAAGAAAACTCAGTCACTCATTGCATTTAGTACCTTTATTTCCAGCATAGCTCTCAATGTCTTTGATTAAGAATCATGGATAAAGCCAAAAAGAATGTTGAGACTTAAGGCCCCAAATCAGGAACAAACTTTAAATATTACCCTAATTCACTTAAAAAGTTAATCAAGCAAAATGTTTAGCATCGCCATGCTTTTTCTGAACAATAGGAAGTGTGAAATTCCAATGTCTGTCATTACTGACTGACCATAATTCTCAGAGATTTATCAAAAAGTCAAAAATGTTATGAAGTGCAAACTAAAAATATAGGAGATATGCTACAAAATGATGGACATCTGAGAAGTATGGTTTCCCATAACCCTGCTCATATCCTTCTTTCTCCTGGGCTATTCTCTCTCATTTTTTTTTTCTGTAATCAGAAGCTCCAATAGCTGTCAGTGGCTAGGTCTACCACCTTAAACAACAAACAAACTTCTATAAAGGCTGCAAAAGCATATTAGATAAAGAAGGCACAATCCACATTCAGGGGTTCAGCAAAGCTATTTTTGGAAAATATTAAAGCAAAAACTGGCCAAGTGAAATGCAGTTGGTAATAAAATGCAATCGATCTATCAATAAATAAATAAAACATTGGTGTCTGGTACCATACAGAAAAACAGAAAAAAACATTATGTTTCCATTACTGACATCTTTGGAAGTTTGCATTCACCACAAATGTACAGAATATCAGTAATATCGCCCTTTAACAAATCAGAGTGACTGACAAATACTTCAACCTTCCTCCTTTAGACTACAATTGGTAATGCCTTACCTACAAGCTGTTAAACCACTCAGGTGTTTATCAGCAGATAGAGCCAGGTAAAAAACAAGGCTGTCACTTCACTGCAGCAGCATATTAAGCTGTCATACATTTTGGACAGAAAAAATGCCCAACATATTTTATGCTTGCTAAACACTGCTTTGCTGTTTACAAAGTAGAAGATTTAAGGAAAACAATAAATTAAGAAAGTAATGCATGTGTGTGTGTGTGTGTGTGTGTGTGTGTGTGTGTGTGTGTGTGTGTGTGTGTGTGTGTGTTTCTGTGTGCATGCATATGTGTGTGTGTGTCTGTGTGAGAGACAGAGAGAGAAACAATATGACAGAAAGTGAGAGTGAGGGACAGCGAGACAGCCCGTACTAGTATATTTTTACTGCAGCAGTCACACCAACACACACACATATCATCTACATAATAAAAAGTATGAAATTTTAATATCTGTCATTACTGATTGACTTTAATTCTCAGTGATGTACCAGCAAATCACACTTTATACTTGGGGCAGAGAGAGACAATGTAGTGAAATCAGGAGCAACTAACAGGCTTGGGGTACAGGGAGATGTAAAGCCTTGCATTCTATATTTTTCTATTTTATTCTTTTGATCACAATGAGACTTTTGAGATGTATTCACTCATAAAAGTGATTGTAACTACTGGGTGCACACACACACACACACACACACACACATACACACACACACACACACACACACACACACACACACACACACACACACACACATACACGTGTATGTGTGTGTTTTGCTGTTTATATGTGTGTGAGTCTGTCTGTCTGTGTTTCTAAATGTGTATATATGCATGTGTGTGTACATTAAATATTTACATAACTTATATTTTGGATGTAAAATACTTTCTCCAACAACAATTACATGTTACAGCAAGTTTGAAACATTAGGCTGAGGAACTATTTTACATCAAAAATATCAAGAAAGTATATAGTAATTAAAGGAAAAAAGAAACAAATACAAAACAATTAACAGATAACCCACTCTCTAAGCACAATAATGCCCAACAGGGTGTGTGTTACTGGGGAAACAATGCCCTTCCATAGAGATATGGCCATCCACCTGTAACATCAGGACTCACAATACCCCTGGGTGTTTATTATTTTTCCAATATAATATGCCTTATTGGGCATTATTGCTTGTTCAACCCTAGCTACAAAGCTTTGCGTTACAGAATCAACATATGTCCTACATTCATCTAAAGATAATATGACCACACTGATCATTCCCAGCATCAGAAGGATAATATGTTAAAAAGTTATCACAGTGCTAGCTCAAACAGCTTGGAATTCCTTATCACAGCAAATCGGAAAAATGACAGAAGTAGACACATTCAAGAAAAATGTCATCCAACTAATCCATAGGGAGAGCTAATGCACATGCTTTGAAAATAGCTACTAGATCTAAGAAATTAATTTATGCCACAATGTTGCCTAATGAAACAACTACAATAACCAGTTGATATAACCTCATATAATAGTGTCATGTATAATGTTATTATGTATCTCCTTCTTACTTCTGTATATTGGCTAAATCCTTACTCATAGTGCCTTTTTTAGGCAAAGCCAGTCTCCTTAAATTATCCACAGTCAGCCACAAACAAAATAAAAGTATCACTTCTCAATGTTAGAAACTTAAACAAAAAATTGCACTTCTTACAGGCATTCCTAACCCTTCAAAGTACTGATATATATGTGTAGTTATTCAAACATGGTTTCAGTACAGTGAAAGCACATCTACAGTGCAGGGTTTTAATGCCTACCACTCCTTCAAACACAATACCGAACTGGGAGTTGTAGTTGGTGAGGATGCATCTGTGTTCCTAAGAAACCATTTCAGCTCCAGGCTTATAATGCAGGACAATGGTGTAGAACCCTTCCACATTCTTCTGATGATAAACAAAATCCAGTCCAACATAGGAGCTAACTATTGTACTCCCTCTGTGATACCAGCAGACCATGAGGTATATTTTAACAAACTGACATCCTTCACCTAAAACCTAACACTACTTTCTTAGGTGAATTCAATCATCTCTCCGTTAACTGGGGAAACACCAGCACCATGTATGCACCGAGATTCCTGGATTTAATTAATGCCAACTCCTTGGACCAACTAGTTCAAATCCCAATGATGGGATCTAAAATATTAGACCTGTTTCTCACAAATACATACCCTCTATACTCAGAGCCCATAGTTACTAAATCATTGATCATATCTGACCATTGTGTAACAACATTTACTCTACTGTGAGATCTGAGTCACATCAAAACCCTTGCATCTTCAGAGACTATTCTAAGGGAACTTTAATCCAGCTAGCTGATGACCCAAATAAAAAAAAATTGTGCATAGATTCCCCTGCTTCACACTCTGTAATTTTCACAGATAAATTATACGCCCACCTCCAAGCAGGCACTGAGGTCTCAGTCCTTATAAGACATAAATATAGTGCCAAATTTAAGAACAAATCCATTTTCTGAATCCTCAGTATCAAAATTTTATACAACAGGAGCAAGAAACACCTAACCCATAAAAGCAAATGCACCCTATCAGCTAGGGAAGACCTCAAAATGATCAACATAGAAACACAATCAAATTTTCCAAGAGCAAGTACAAATCATGTATCACAGCCCATGCTAAGAATGAACACAATTTTTTATTCAGCTATTTCAGGACCAAAATAAGTAATAACCAACAATGTTCTGAGCTAATACAAAATAACATCACATATTCGTCCCTTGTAGACATTTCCATCATATTTGTGGACATATTTAGCTTAAACTTTATCCTCTAACCTCCCCAGATTACTCACAGCATATTAACATACCTAGGCCACCCCAACTCACCTTCAATCAAGTCCTAAATACTTTCTCCAAGATTGAAAACAATAGCTTTAAGGGCCCTGACAATCTGCCAGATTGTCTTCCTGTCAGCATCAAGCCTTACTTGGTTATTTCTTAGTATATCTGTTCAGTCTCAGCCTCTCCGCTAGTTTCCTGCTGTCAGTGTGGAGAACTACTTAGTCATCCACAAAGTGGGACACACAACTGACCTGGGCAAATATCGACCTATCACCCTCACAAGTTTTATCTGAGCTTCTTTATGGACCTCATAAACAGGGACATAGGCAGTCTTCAAAATCTGGATCTGAACAAATTTGTTTGTTTCTTCATCTTGAACCTGGTAGACTTTTTTTAACAAGGCTCTAAGGCATTCAACTCAGATAAATCAGTTCACATGGCGTATCTGGTCTTGGCCAATGCCTTTGATATGATTCCACACTCAGGCCTTGTTGATAAGTTAAACCAATTCAATGTAACCCCATATTTTACCCACTGGATAGCAAACTGGCTGACTGACTCTCCCCAATCTGTTAGTGTTGCAGGCACACTTTCAAGTAAAAGAAGGGTTTCCAGTGGTGTTCCCAAGGGAGAAGACCTGGGACGACTTCTCTTTGGTATCTACTTCTGTGATATTAAAGCAGACACCAAAGGCTTGTGACTGATGAAGTTTGCCAACGGCTACAAACTTGGACCTCCAGATGACATACATATTCCGCAGGAAAGCCTAACCCATGTTAACAAATGGTGCTAGGACTGTGACCTCAAACTAAATGCTAACAAATGCAGCTTTATGTCATTTTGGTAAACCTGGGCACTCCTGCTCCTATCACACAGGTGACACCCCCCCCCCAAAAAAAAATCAACTTAGTCATTAGGCACTTGGGTATCTTCATTGACAATGAACAAACCTTTGACCACCATGTGACTACTGTTGATAGGAAATTTTATTATATTGTCAGATTAATCACTAGGGGCATATCTTCTAGATACTAGGAAGTCACTACCTCCCCTCTTCTCATTCCATGTCAGACTATTAACAGAAGATAATGTCACCTTTGGAATGTACTTGGCTAGGCATATGACCCAACTCTAGAGATCACAGCATTTCCTTACCATAAAAATCAAGGGCGTATCCTCTTGGAGTTACCTTTACCACCTTAAAAAGTGCTCTCACCATACATCTCAACTGTACAGTTTTTCTTAGAATATCCAGGTTTTTGCATCATATTTTTGGTCCGTTTTCATAAAATTCTGGTTTTTCTGGCCAATTAGTGGCAAATTAAAAAAAGACTGAAGTTAGAAAATAATGACAGACATTTGAGTTTGAGACTTCATACCCTTCAGAAAATTCATGTTAATGCAAAACTTGTTAATCTATTAACTTTCTAAGTTTGTAAGAGCAATATTTAAAAATTGTCCCTATTTTTGGGTTTTTGTCCCACTTTTTCTTATTGCTTTCTCCAGATTTATTGCTCTTAAGAGGTTGAGAGGTATGGCTTTGACTCTTTTCCATTTCCTACCCCCTACTGAGAGGAGATGTCTACCTTGCCTACAGAGCCTTGAAAGATCCAGTCCTTTGCAACCTCCTACACATACACAAAACCGACACCATCTTAAACACCATCTCAAGAGACCTAAACTTCCATCAGAACATGAATATGACTTGTTGGCAGGATAGCTATCTTTCACAGAAAATACTTTGTTTATGGAATAGACACCACTTAGAGGTTAAGCAGAGTAGCACCATGACCCCTTTTAATCATAATCTGGATTGCTGGATGGGCAAACGTAAGTACAACCCCAGTGTGGCCCCTCTAGTCAAGGAGACAAAACAAGACTGGGGTAGAGTATTAATTCATATCTTGGTAAATTGAAGAGATTGCTCTTTAGACTTCAAATGGTCCTCTGAATCAACATCCTGGTATGAACATACTTGTGGCTTCTTGGTTCTTCAGGCAATCGTACTTGTTACTCCACATCATAAGGTGCTCTGTGTATCTGTTTCCCTGACACCATGAATTCCATCATACCTCTGAAGCATGACATTATGAGGGCTACATTTTAGTTCTAAAAAAATCTGCAGTCTTGAGAATATGCAGGTGTATGCAGTGCCTAATGCCATTTCAAATGGGTGAATGGGCGTGCCTTTGCTGAAGGTTGGGTGTCGGGCTTGCAACTCGGCACCATAAAAAATCTACTGCCAATTATTAGCAGATCAGAGTTCCGCCGTGGTGACCCCTAACTGGGAAAAGCCAAAAAGACAAACAAGCAAACAGTCAAGAGGTAGTGGCTTTGATTACCAAAGCACTCATTTGTCTAGTGTGTGACCTTGACCAAGTTCAGTGTGTTTCATAAGACATAAAGACACTAGGCATTTGGTGTGTACAATAAAGATACTGAGTGTTGGGGTACAGATATATAGACTTAGCTGCATTGTACCCAGATACTCTGGAGTACATTTCTGTTCAATAGAAACAGACACATTTCATTTTTATTTATTTTTCTGATAATTTTCATTGATGTTGAGGAGAAATTTATCAATAGGAAGTGATTGCTTTCACTAAGAAATGCAAACTTGCATGTTTTCATTCTTTATCATGTCCAAGTTATTTTCTGTATCCAAGAGAGCTGATGAAAATGACTGATCAGCAACTTTTTCCATTCTTTATCATGTCCAAGTTATTTTCTGTATCCAAGAGAGCTGATGAAAATGACTGATTAGCAACTTTGAAAAGATCAAGATAGTGATCTAGCAGCATGATAATGTAAGTATTAGAAAGGTGAACCAGGTTATAGCAATTTGTTTATAACTAGCAAGCTCTACAAAGATGTAACCCTAGGGATGCATATTCCTAAATTCACTGTTAATGAAACTAGATAATTGATCTGCATGTACTACTTTTGCTGCTCTCTCTGTTTCTACCTCTCCCTGTCCCAGGTAAATATATATTATGACCTGTACAATTTGTTCAGGGGTTTTACACTGGGAGAGGAGTGGATACTTCTCAGATTCATAAATCCCTTGATTCAGGATTTAAAACCATAGCAGATATTAAAGGTTTCATATGATATAAATTATTTACTTGGCTGATTCATCTGCAGATTTTGAGCATTTTAAAATCTTGAGTCGAAATCTATAATATTCTGGAATGAACTCCCTGCATCAGCTCAACTAAAGTTTTCATCTCAAGGAAAAGGTATCACTAATTACATTAAACATAGTGCATATTATAATAGTTTTGAAAGTACTCTCACTTTGTGTAGCAGCTTGTTTGTCCTTGGTTTTGGTCATGGGATAATCACAACATATTTCAGAGGCACATGCAATGATTTTAAAGTATTTTTTCTGAAATAATTTAAATAATATTTTTTTATTAAACTGTTTAATGACCCTCTCTTGGTTACTGAATGTTTTAATAGCTGCTATATATGGGAAAGCTTTGACACCTTTCAGAGACTATTTATAACATGCTTTTTTATACCTCTTTTTCCCTGTATAGCTTGCTTGGGCATTGAGAGTAGAGAAACCAAAGTGTTGGCTGAACATTACTTAGCAGTATGGCAACTGTCTCATGTTCCAATCAGATGTATATGTCTTATGTAAGAGTTATTTATGTTATGGCTTTGTTGTAGATGCATACTTATGCATGGGCACTCTACATTTTGATGGGGTCTATATTAGAACACCGAACATTCAAAATGTCGAGTGTTCTAATATCAACCCGTTTTCAGTGAACGCTGAAAATATCGAAGAAACAGAAAACCAAATTTTTTCCTAGGGAAAGAATTCAGTTGTCTGTTTCTGTTGCTTCGGTATTTTCAGTGCTGTGGTGGAAAGTTATGGGTCAGGTTCGGGTAAGTGTGCGATTGTGTGGACGTGAGGGTTAGGGTGGGGTAGGTGAGTTAGATTTAGCGCGCGGGTGAGGTGACTGTGCGATAGTGACAGACCTTAGGGTTAGGGTTTGGGTTAAGGTAAGTGGATAGTTAGTGGTGTATCTATAGTTTAGTGTAGGGTTAGGTGTAAGAGTTTAGGTGTATGTGTGTGGATAGCTGTTTGTTTGGTGTGCTTGTGTTGTGTGTATGTGTTTTGGAACAGCAATTTTTTTCCCTAGGAAAACAATTCGCTGTTCTGTATGTTTGATGTTTTAAATTTTTGATTGATAGGGTTCGATATTAGAACACTCGACATTTTGAATGTTCGGTGTTCTAATATAGACCCTTTTGATTAATAGACTGTGGTTGCATGCTGCCAGTATGTACAATATAGCATGTTTTTGTCTTTAATCTTTTGATGTCATTACTAGTTAACTCATTAAAATAATATAATGCCCAAGATTTGTTCATGGTTTTATTTTTAGGCACTTTGCTGGTGACAACAACCTATTGAAGTCTAAAAATAAACTTCAAAAATATCTTTGGACTGTTTTAAAAGCTGAGACATCAGTTTGGAAAACAGATAGCATTCCTACAGGTATCTTACAACAACTTACATGCCATTAGCTCACAGCTGCCTTGCATGCAACTACTTACTGAAGAGATTAAGTACCAGATCACTCACTTGCTTAATGCTAGCAACCTACATAATCCTTCAAGAATTCTGATTCTGACTTTAAAACGTAAACCTGGTCCTTAACCCTAACTTTAAAACTTACTTCTTAACTCTCATGCTAGAAATCTATCTCACTTCTTAACCCTAATTCTCTGATTGTTCCTTAACTCTAAATTTATTTTTTATTATATTTTTTATTTGTTTATATTTGATGACCAGGTTAGTTCTACTAGGCTAGCAGTTTTTTTTTTCAGAGGAGATTCAATGTGGTATTTATACTACTCGGGGAAATTTGGCCAGAGCTTCTTGGAACTTTCCGTACACTTTTTGATAGGTACTTTGGGACCTTTTACTTCTACCTGAGCTACCACCAACTCAAGCAGATGGGGCCTTGGTTTAGCATCTCATTTGAAGGATGAAATTCCTTGACTGCTCCCTAACCTTATATTTCTCAATGACTTCCTAACCTTAATCCTAAACCCCACTAGGTAACCCTAACCCTAAATCCACACAGTCACCCTAAATCAAACTACTAAACTCCCACTTCCTCCCCATGGCTGTTGAGCGTATCTTGCTTGAACACCACTACATATTTGAGGTGAAACTCCATTTCCTTTGCATGACTCTCACTCCTTGGTGAACACAAGGTGAGTCTGAGCTCATGCAGCAGCCCATACCAGCTGCCTGACACATGAGTTCCTGGCCGAGAGACTGTAGTCTGTGATCAGCAGAAAATGAGACAGTTAAAGTAGACCATATTTCATACTCCCAATGAGCATGGCCAGAGGAGACATATTTGTTTCAGAGTAGTAACATTAACAGATTTACTTGATTTGTAAGCCTCCTTTAGGAGAATGACTAAATGGTGTGCTGCACTGCATCTGCGACTGTATTAAGTTGTTACAGGTACCTATTGTAAATGTTAATTGATAAGATTTACTGCCTTTATTAGTCTTGTTACACAAATAATGTTGCTGTCTTTAATTAATCCCCAAATTATGATTTGGTGCTTGTAATACATACAAAATAAAAAAAAATAGCCATCAAAGCTCACTGAAATGTCATCTATCACCATGTTTTACTATCTTTCATCTGGAAAAAAAATTGTAAACATCCAGTGTCTATTCTTATAACACATGAGAAAACAGCAAGCTTTTTTTCATTTTTTTGTCTTCTATTTTATAACAGCTGATTATAAATAAAGCTTTTGGTCTAATCTGTTCCAGTCCTTTACCTGATTTCTAACAGATACTGCTGTGGCTAGAACATTTCCATCATTTGAGATATTTTTTTGTGGTGTGCCACGTGCTGTCCAGCTGACTTAGTTCTTTCACTTCTGTACTCCATTGATGATTTTCCTGACTTCGAGATTCTTTAGTCCTACTGATAAAACTTTCTTATGCCAATGGGTTGTTTCTATACTATAATGCACACAATATTTATCAATCAAACATGGACTGATGCAAATCCTGTGCACGTGGGTAAAATAATATTTCAACCCTACTTTTGCTGTGCCAACTTCATCAACACTGTTCGGTGGATAATCAGCAAACATTATATCCTAGAACTCCGGGATATATGACATCATAATTTGATGTTATTGCTGTATTACTTGTTTAAGATTTCCCAGCTGAAAGGAAGCACAGTATATTTTCAGGGGCTATCAAATATGATCAGCTATTACTGTAATAAAAGTCATATGCCTGGTCTCGTGATATACTTAGAACAAAACCAGTTTTGCTGCTAGGAAATGAAACCATTAAATAACATATGTGTTGCACAAAACAATGTGTTTTATTTAAAGGTCACTGTTTCTAATACTATTGCATTAAGCAGACTACATAAGAAAAGTAACATATTACAGCATCATATAGATTTTATCTTGCCAACACACTAGCATTTATTTTTAGAAAATGATTTAGGAAATAGAAGAAATTAAAATCTATAACCTTGACAGATATTGCCAAAAAGAAATGAATTACTTGAACATAATTTTTTTTTGATATGTATATTTATAAATGGTATAGCAGCTGAGTTAAAAATCCCATAATACAGACCAACTCAAATAAACACCTGCTTTCTTTCTTAGTAAATGTGTGTGTGTGTGTGTGTGTGTGTGCATATATACATGTTTTTAAAACCAGTAGACACAAGTGTCCTTTTTCAGAGACAACCCAGGTGAATTGTTGGATTAAGTGACTTGCTCAGAGTCACACTGTAAACAAACAGAGGTGAAAGGAGTCAAACCCCAAACTCTGTAACTTGACTACAAATAACAGCTCAGAGCATTAATCCTCTGCAGTAACTGCCAGGCAGTGTATATATCTTGCTGTTTTCATGCATATTACATGCAGATACAGTTCTGCAGTAAATTAAGCTTTGATAACAAACGATGAGGTCAGACCATAATAAATAGGAAATGAGCAGCTCTACTCCAAAAATTATAGTTTTCATTTTTTTCCATGTGAGATTTTACAGGATAAAATAAATGTAGAAGTACATGTGATGTCCCCTGTCTGGGCCAGTAATCAAGGACCCTGAATCCTTACCACTGACACTGTAGAGGGACGTTCACTTGGAACAAAAATGGATACATCCAGTATTTTCAGATGCAGCTCTCTGAATCAAGCACATTTTCCCTTAAGAGCACACAGGGAACCCACTAAGCCCAGGGTCTGGTTTTCTCTCTTTCTCTCTTCCCTGGTCCTCATTAAGGCTCTCCCATGGGCACAGCTGCAGAGTTAAGTCCTCAGCCAAATGCCCAAGCCAAGTCCTCCACCAATCTCTCTCTGAAATCAGTGCTTCATGTCCCTGCTCCAAGTAGTTGACACACACATGCTTTGAGATCTGATTTGCAAATAACCCCCCCTACACACACACACACACACACACACACACACACATGCATCCCTGGTAAAGGCTGGCGCAGTTTTACTAGCTATGCCCCATTCTGCCCAGACTATAAGTTAGCTACTGCCACCAGACACTCCCAAACCAACTACTCTAAGGCTCTTACAAGGGTGCCCAATTATACTGAGTGAAATTAATATTAATATGAATGGTAGTTTGATCAATATAGTAAGGATTTTAGGCATGGCCACAGAGTCACTAAACAGATATGAGTACTCTCAAAGGTTAAAATATTCTCTAAAGGGCCAGCCACAATGAAAAGTTTAAATGTATTTAATAATAAATAGTAAAAGAACATGAAAATACTAAATATCTTTTAGTATAAACACCAGAGTTTCAACCACACGAAATATTAAAAAATAACACAGATAAATACATTCACACAGATACAGAAAAAAAAATATTTAACTAATCTTACTATACTTTTCTGACTGATCTCAAGAGTTATTATTCCCTAGTTAAGTTACTTGCTACAGTAAGGCAAGATGAAATAGTTGAGAGATCCTTCTATGTCAGGTTTCAAAAAACAGACTGCCATGAGACTTCAGTCTCACCTAGTAATAAAATATCGTTTTTGCCCTAGATTACAGAATGACATCACATGCTTCTGGACATCTGACTTCTGGTTCCCATGCAACCTCCCTTGGCTAGAAACTGCCAAGATTTAACACATATGTGGCAATAATACACACAGAGAGAGCCTTGCTAAGATCTGCTGCAGCTCCTGGAAGTCATAAAACCATACAATACTTCCACTCTTCCTACAGGAGCTAATAAACCATAATTCTTACAGACATTGTGTCTCTGGCTTCATTCAAATCTGTGAAATAACATCTTTATGGCCTAGGCTCAGTAATCTAATTTCTTACTATTTTTCAAAGTTAGCTGGAGCTGAGTTTAACCCCTTCTCTTCCAGTATCCTTTGTTAACATATTTATTTAATTCAGTTACAATACAGTCAGAACCCACTGCTTGTACATTTTTAACACAAGCAGCTTTACAAATACATTTTTTCAAGACAAGCATCTGTACAAATCAGTTTGATATATGAATGCCATATAATTCTTTACAAAATTCCAACTAGCTGTGCTGGCAGATGTTACACATTCACTGCCCTACTTCTTCTGGCATAGCTGGCAATACCTCACATCATCACAGTACATAATAAAGGCACTTTGCCTTAGCAAAATTAAGAAAAAGTTCCTCAATGCCTGCACTGGTGGAGTAGTCATTGTGCAGTTAGGGTGGCCCATCTTATAGATTTATAGGTTCATAGTAGGTTACTAGGCTAAAGGCCCTTTACAAGCCTAGCCATATTTATCCTGAGTTGCTCCAATTGTCAGTAGTTAGGTGAGCAAAGTTCAGAGAGGTAATAGCCTATAATAATTAATACTGACTGGTCTTTCAAGGACGGGACATGGGAACCACCCCAGGAGTGAATTTACGGTCACCCATGCATTGATCTACATTGCATTTGAAGAGGGTCAGGGATGGGCTTTGCTTCACATGAATGGGAAGCTTGTTCCAGAAAATGATTAGTCTCTGGGAGATGTATCTATCCCTCCAGCATGATTTCTTCATGTCAGAGGCTAGGTTAAGATCCATGGAGCTAGTGACCCTCCTGCAGTTTGATTTACAGATATGTAGCATTTCAGTCAGGGCCAGGTCAGAGACTGCTTTGTAATCCAGGCATAATTCACCCCTTAGCAGTCTGTGGAATTCAGAATACAATGACAGGGCTGTCATTCTTTCCATGTAGGACTTGTTTTGTGTACCATGTATTTTCTTGGTGAGAAACCTCTGTGGTCTCTCCAGCTATTGCAGGTATCTGGTGAGATATATGCAAAAGGGAGCATTGTACTCAATTATCGGTCTGATGAGGACTGGGTATAATGAAATTATATCAACATTAGATTTAGGGAAGGACCATGGTTCTCATCCATCTTAAGATGCAACTGCAGTGACAAGTACCTTCTGGAGGGAGGAAGCTCATCATGTAGTGGGTGCTGGGTTAGTAAGATGTAGTCATGGCCACCCAAGCTGATGATGGTAGCCCTGTCAGTGCATGTGGAAAGCATACGTGCATGGACTAAAGGGAAATAGTTAGTCCTCCTGGTGACACAAGTGCTGATGTCACCACTTGGGGGAGGGAGAGGGTTAGATTCAGTAATGAAAAATGTTCTCATTACCAGGATGCCAGTGAGATCACAAATCTCCCTCATGGCCTCCTTTATGATTGCTCCTTTGAAGCTTTATGATCAGCAATATGGGGGAAAAAACAATGCAATAAAAAGTAACAGTTTATTACTCCTTCAGGTGCTTGTATCTCTTAAGCAGGCAGTCATCTCATCAGCACATTACAAAAGGTTTGTAGCAGCTTGTAGAAGCCCTCTGGATTTCCTGCATAAGTAGAAGAAATCCATTTCAGAAGTGTCGCAGTTCCTTCCTCAGAAAACAGGCTTGCTTTTCATACTTTGCCAGACACCTTCTCCTTCTACACACAGTCCTTTGTACACCACTCAGTATTTCCTCTAGAATTAGAGGAAAGCAAATCTAATGCCATTAGTGAAAGGTAAGCTTAATACATAGACATGAACAGTTGTTCCTCATTAGCTTCAGTACTGAGGCTCAGAGTGGCGTGCCTTTCTTTTCCACTGCTTCCTCTAGTGTTTAGTGCAGGCCTAGTAGTCATTGTATAACATAAGTCCCTCAGCATAGAACTATTGGTTGTCAGAACATCAGATGGGGTGTAAACTCATGACCACCCATCTTCCTTCTTATGATTATGACCCCAGCAGTGCAAACTTTTAAACCAAAATTATGTAGAGATAAGGCTGTGACATCCTGCTCTGGGCCAGTAATCAAGGAGCCTCAATCCTCACCACTGACACCAGTGAGGGACATTCACATGGAATGAAAATAGATACACACAGTGTTCCCAAATTCAGCTGTCTGCACCAAGCACAATTTCCCTTAAAAGCACGCAGGGAACACACTGCTGTCCTAGGTCTGGATTTCACTCTCTCTTATGAGGCCCCAAATAAGACTCCACACTGACCACGGTTGTAGAGCTGAGCCCTTAGATAAGTGTTCCAAGCCATGTCCTCCACCACTCTCTCTGTGAAACCAGTGATCTGTGTCCCTTCTCCATGTAGCTAACACACACACTCTGACATTTGATTTTCACAGACACACACACACACTCAAACACATGCGCATGCTCAGACAGACACACACACACACACACACACACACACACACACACACACACACACACACACACACACACACACACACACACACACACACACACACACACTCAACTGGGAAAGGCTGGCACAAATTTACCAGCTATGCTCACTCTGCCCAAACTATAAGGTAGATCCTACCACCAGAACACTCCAAAGCCAGCTAGTTTAAGACTCTTACAAGTGTATGCAATTATATTGAGTAAAACTAATACTAATACAAATGGTAATGTTGACCAAACAGCAAGGTTTTCAAGAGTGACCGCAGTGTCACCAAATAAATATAAGTACCTTCAAAGGTTAAAATATTCTCTAAAAGACCAGCCACAATGAAAAGTTTAAATATATTTAATAATAAATAATAAAATAACATGAAAATACTAAATATCTATTTACAATAAACACCAGAGTTTCAATCACAGGAAATCATGGCCAGAGCCCCTGTTCAACATTATACTGGTTACATACTATTTCAAATATATGAATAAAACTATCAAAATTATCACCCCTGTGAACTGTGGAAGAAATTTACTGATGTTTATTGCTTCTGGGGTTCAACCCATTACCTCCATGACATTGACAAAGAGTCAGCATCTCCCTCTCATGTTGGTACACTTTCTCATTTTCTTCAGCCTTCAAATACTGCAGTCGCTCTGCTGATTCTAATTCCATCTATTTCTCATTTTCTTCAGCCTCCAAACTCTGCAGTCTCCCTGCTGATTCTAATTCCAAACATTTGGTCTCCAGTTCAAGTCTCTTTAACTCCAGACAGAATTTTAAGTCCTCTGAGGAAAATGTGAACTGTCCTTTTTCTGAGGGCTGTACATCCCCATCACCAAACTGGTTGTCCTCCTGCTTACTGGTCTGAGCTGCAACTAAGGCTGAAATCATGTCCTGTTTAGTCAGGCTGGCATACACCAGGCCTTTGGCTTCACATACCTTGGCCATCTGGTTCTTGTCAGCTTCCCTTATTCCTCTGCTGACATCTTTGCCTGCTTTCCTTGACTAAACTAAACTAACAACAACAACAAAAAAAAAACTGTTGTGAAAATGAAACTCTGTATGTTTAATTTGTGACTGCCAAGAACACACAGAACGTTAGTGACAACTGGTTACAGGCTATAGAAATTCAATTAATATCCACACCACTGCTCACCAATATGTGATGTCTGCACTCTGGGACAGTAATTAAGGAGCCTAAATCCCCACCACTGACACTGGAGAGGGATGTTTGCTTGGAACAAAAATGGGTACACCCAATATTTCCAGATGCAACTCTCTGCATCTAGCACAATTTCCCTTAAGACCCCACAGGGAATACGCTCAGTCTGGGGCTTAGTCTCTCTCTCTCTCTCTCTCTCTCTCTATCTCTCTGGATCCCCAGTGAGATTCCCCGCTGACACAGCTGTAAAATTGAATCCTCAGCCGAGTGTCCAAGCCAAGTTCTTCACCATTCACTCTGTGAAACCAGTGCTTCATGTCCCTGCTCCCAACATCTCACACACACACATGCACACACACACACACACACACACACACACACACACACACACACACACACACACACACACACACACTCTTTGAGATTTTATTTGTGCATGCACGCGCACACACACACACACACACACACACACACACACACACACACACACACACACACACACACTTGGGAATAGTTGGTACAAATTTATTAGCTATACCCCTTCTGCCCAGAATGTAAAGTAGTTACTGTCACCTGACACTCCAATGCCATCTATTCTAAAGCTCTTACAAGGGTATGCAATTATACTGAGTGAAATTAATATTAATACAAATTATAGTGTTTGGCCAATGCAGTAAGGTTTTCAGGAGTCCACAAAATCAACAAATCGATATGAGTACTCTCAAAGGTTAAAATATTCTCTAAAGGATCAGCCACAATATAAAGTTTAAATATCTTTAATGAGAAATAATAAAAGAAGATGAAAACATGGAATATCTATTTACAATAAACACCTGAGTTTCTGTCAAAGGAAATATTAAAATAACTCAGATGAATACATTCACACAGGTACAGAAAAACAGTACTTAGCTAATCTCACTATATTTTCCTGACTGATGTAAATAATTAGTATTCTCTGGTTCACTTACTGGAGCAAGGCCAGATGAAGTAGGTAAGGGGTCCTTCTCTGACAAGTTCCAAAAACAGACTGCCAAAAGACTTCGGTCTCATCTAGTATTAAACATCATTTTTGTCCTAGATTACAGAATGATATCACATACATCTGGTCATATGACGTCTGGTTCCTGAGCTCCCCCCATTGCTTGAAACTGACAGGATTTATCACATATGTGTGAATAATACACACACACACAGATTTGCTCAGATCTGTTGCAGCTTCTGGAAGTGATAAAACAATTTCAAACCTCCACCCTTCCAGAGTAGCATGTAGTACATCCCAAAGGCAATACAGAAAGCTTCCTAGGACAGACGTTTTTGCTCTGGCTCCATTGCGAACAGTAATCTACAATCTGTATACCCTAAGCCAGGTAATTTCCTTTCAAACTATTTTCAAAGTTAGGTGGATTGAGATTAACCTTTTCTCTTCCAGTATCCTCTGTTAAAACATATACATTTAAAGTTACAATAATGCATGTATATTTCTTTCTCTGTCCAGCAGGGCACACTGTTGGTACATTTTTAATAAAAGCACATTTACAAGTACATTTTCAACACAGGCATCTGTACAAATCAGTTTGATATACAAATGACATATAATTCTTTATAAAATTCCATCTAGCTGTGCTGGCATATGTTACATACCCACTGCCCTACTTTTCTTGGCATAGTTGGCAATGCCTCACATTGTCACAATGACATTAGAAGTTGAAGTGTCTGCAAGCCAAAGACTCTGGAATTTAAAAAAGATTGTTTTTTCGGGGGGTGGGGGTGTTGGGTATTATTATTGTCTATAATTTGTAATTCATTTGTAGTATTATTTAGTATATTAGGTGTACAAAAAGCAGAAACACTTTATTTGTGTTAAGGTGAGTCTAGAGTTGTCTAGAATTCAGCCAGTCAATAAATGAAAGGAGGCCTTGCCATGTAGATGACCATGGTGTCTGCATAAATAAGAAGTATTATGGTTGGATTGGAGCCCGGAAGTTTGCTGATATATATATATATATATATATATATATATATATATATATATATATATATATATATATATATACTGAAAAGGGTTTATATCAGATCATCGAATATTGAAAATCTCGAATGACAAAACATCGAACACACTACATCGAAACACAAAAACATTGAAACAGCTGCAATGGCAGTTCCCAATGGTGACATGCAAAATGAAGGGTGTAGGCAGGGGCCAAGGCCCCCTTCACCTCCCACACCCCGCTACTTCAATATACCAACTCGAGATCGCGCTACAGTGTAGGAAATGGAAATCTTCCATTTCTGCACTATAGTGGACTGAACTGTGATCTCTCAAGTGGTATATTTAAGTGGCAGGGGGTGTGGGAGGTGCAGGGGGTCTTGCCCCCCTGCATGGAGCAATTTTTTTAGCTACACTCCTAATAGTCATTTCTACCCCATTTCGATGTTCTGTTTTTTGATGTAGTCTGTTCGATGTTTTGACGTTCGAGATTTTCACCCTTCGATGTTGTGATATTAACCCACTGAAAATGGTAGGGAAGAGATAACTGAGCCCTGGAAAACATATTTGAAAGAAGTAAGCCTCAGATGAGTGGATGGAACCTAATTTGACTTGAAACTTTGAGCAGCTATGCTATACTAGACCCAGTAAAAGCCCTCCATAATTCAGACTTGCACAGGCTGATCAGGAATCATGGATGTCTACCTCTGATTTCAAAAAATATTGCTTCTTTGTCTACCAGAAAACTTTATAAAAGTATTTTGCAGAGCATGCATTTATGCTTTCATTTCAATGGTACTGACCAAAGATGTCAAAGTGTCTTTTCAGAACTGAGAGAAGCTCCCCAATATGCTAGCATTGTAATTACAGAAATTACTTTTGAAAAGCCCATATAATACCTGCAGTAACACTATCAATATGCAGCAAGATATGTAAATAGGGCCTTCTTCCTGTTATACCTCCCGTCACAATGGCTGAAACTGTGAGGTTGTGCATTATTGGTGTTTGTCCCCTTCCTATAAGGAGGACAAATGCAAGCTTTTTTAATAAAAATAGATTGTGCAAAAGATTTGCACCACCATAGCTCGCTATGTGCTTTGTCAGATTTGTTCTAGATATAGGTAGCACTGCGAAGTTGATGACCTTCACCTTATGCCAGGAATATGTAACTGGATTCATTAGCATAAAATGTTTGTGTATCTCATCAACTGTTCTTAGTTTAGAATTAACCCGAGAGATTGGAGATCACAATATGTCATCAGACTTTAGTAGGTATACTCTGCCCCTGGCAGGATATCATACTCGGTGGATAGACATATGATCTACAGGTTTAGGGTAGTGTTGCAGGATGGCAGAGGAGAGGATCTCTGCAATTATTTATGTAAGTTTGTTATAGGTAGTCTATATTAAAGCTTGGGAATTGCGTGGATAGTCAGGACTTTTCTTAACTCATGAGTGAAGTTGTCTGAAATAGAATAACATAATCTAACTTGTACAGCTACCCTATTGGCCATGCACTCTGTATATTCCTTGAAGGTAAATGAGGGATCTAAAATCCTATATACTTTTGCTTGCAGACTTTGTTTGTTATTGTATGTCTGAGCCATGTGACACCTAGAATGTTGTTGTTAAGGTTTTAAAGGTGTCCCATTTGTTCTTAATGTTGCGTAAATTAGTGGGGAAAGCATTGAGGTCTGTAGAAGTTTGGGGAACTGAGTACAGATGTAGGTGGTAAGAGCTAGCTGCACATAAAAAAGTTGGTTTAAGTATTTGGTTGATTTAAAATTAGTTTAATTGTCTGGGTGGCATGGACAATCTTAAAACAGGTCTGGGGTTAGGATCTACGTCACTTGCTATAGTAATTTTGAGGACTGACAAGCATTGTTGAATTAAAGCCCTTTTTGTCTATTTATGTGGTGCAGCTTTTTAGAAGTAAGCTTTGTTCTAGTGAAAGTTTGCTTCTTAGATAGTATTGGAGCTGATATTATAAAGGGTATCCATATTATCTAGGGTCACATTGGTATTTGAGTAAAGGCCCTTGCTTTATGTGTGTGTGTGTTTGTGTGTGTGTGTGTGTGTGTGTGTGTGTGTGTGTGTGTGTGTGTGTGTGTGTGTGTGTGAGTGTGTGTGATGGATATGAGCTTTTTAAATTACTTTTGGTATGCTATAAGTTTATACTTGCAAGGACAGAAAATAGCAATTGTGAGAGCAAAAGGTAATAAAGGGAAAGAGAGAAAGAGGACAGCATGGACAGTTGTCAGTACTGTATATTTAAGTGTTAGATATTCTAATAGTACAAATTTTGTAAAGAATTATTTATTTGTTAACCAGATAAGAGGGCTGGTCCACAGCCCATTTTCAATCATGTCCTGGGCATTAAGGGAAGGGCAAATGCAATATACATAGAGAATTAGGTGTAGGCAAAATCCAGCATGTTTTGGAAGATAGGACAACACCAGAACTGTGATACTTACAGAACAGAAACTCTTACATGAGTAGTACATGTATACTCCCCAGAAACATTGAGCAGAAGTTAGGCCAGAACCCCAGACACTGGAGCTCAGAGGCAAAAGTCTTACCATTGAGACACTGTGCTATTTAGAATTGCTTGAAATCTCTAATTGAAGGTGTGGATTTTGTACCCTTTTACACCTTGGCTTGAGACATCTGGAAGATATTTCTTTATTTTTAAACAGACCATTTTATTTTGATTGTTACTGAATGATTGGTGCTTATTTATAGGTGCATAGGTTCAAAGGTATTTACTAGGCTAATGACCACGAGGGCCTTTTTAAGCCTAGCCATGTATCCCAAATCTCTGACAAGTTCTGGTACCCTTGTTAAGTATAAACAGGGGCTTGGGATGGATCAATGGTTCTTTCCCAGCAAGACAAAAATTCTCTAAAGAACATGGTATCATCTGCATTGGGGGCATGGATATTACCTATGACCCAGGACTCCTTATTCAGTTCACCCTTCTAGATTAACCATTTGACCTTACCACTACGTGGTCTCTACCATTTGTTATTTGTGAAACATAAGTAGTAACCCTCTTTTTTCTCCCCCAACTTGTGATCTATGCAGAGTAGTGGAAGTCTCTAGACTTAAATTTATATGACTGCTGTACCTTAAGATTGGTTTTCTGCAAACAGACTATCTGGATCCCTTCCCACTTAATTCTTTGCTGGAGCCTTGTTCTTCTTATTGGGTAAGAGCTGCCCCCCCATTCCAGGATAGTATTTTCAAATCTGTAGGAATATCTTTGCAGAGCAAACTTGTCCTGGCCTTGTCTACATCCCATCTAAGAAGGTGCTGAGCAAAGCCTCCATTAACACAATCTAGAATCCCTCCAGGCTAGGAAAACCCTTAGGTGTTGAGAAAACACCTATGTCCAGACAAGAGGCCTCTGGTGGCTCTGTGAGGAGAGACGAATGTCTCCATAAAAAAAAAATCCTGTCCCTTCCTCCCATGTGGGATCATTCAAACCAAGAACAAGTGGTAACCTATTTTATCATAGAATAATAGGATCATACGAGGTTACTAGGCTAATGGCCCTGAGGCCCTTAAAAACCTAGCCAGTTTTTTATCACATTTCCTTTTTGTATTTATGCTATTAGCAGACCTAACTCAACAGCTGATGCCCCTGTCCAGAAGGGGCGGAGGTGAAACCCCTGGGGTGAATTTACAGTTTCCCATCCACTCATCAAGATTATACTTAAACAGGAAGAATGATGGGCTCCATTTCACTTGAATTGGCAGCCTATTCCATAGAAGGGGAGCCTCTGGGAAAGGAGCCTGTCTCTCCTGCAAGTCCTGTTGATGTCGCATCTCATATTAAGGTCACTAGAGCGAGTGCAATGAGTGCCATTAGACTTGCTAATGTGCAGCATTTCCATCAGGACAGAATTTGAGGTTGCCTTATTTGCAAGGCAGAGATCGCTCCTGAATAGTCTGTACAAAACAGAGTATAGAGACAGGGATTTTAGTCTATCAACATTTAGTGTTTGATGTATACATGTATACACACCACACACACACACACATACACACACTCACACACACACACACACACACACACACACACACACACACACACACACACACACACACACACACACACACACACACACACACACACACACACACACACACACACACACACACACACACACACACACACACACACACACACTATATATATATTTTTTTGTCTGATTTTTATTCTCCCTGAAAAGCTTTGTGCCAAAGTGTAAGGAGAATAATCCAAATTATGTAGAAGTATTGGCCACTGATGTACATATCTGCCATCCATGGCTGTTGCCTTGGATTTAAAAATATTACAGTATGCAGCTGTAACATGTATGCATGCCAAGGTTTTTGAGAATTAATAAGCTATGTGATTTGCACTAGTACTTGCTAAAAATAATTACAGGGTTCATTCAAACATGATAGGTCACATGATTGATTTTAACAGGTATGATTTGACTGATCATTACAGATGTACTCAGTTCCAATGAAGTTTCTGGTATGGGAAGAAAATGCCAAAATCTTTTGTTTAATAATAAAGAAGGCTGTCTGGAACATAGCCATTAGGAGGAAAAATGGGTCTGGAATAGATAAGAGCTTGATGGTTGTTGGGGAATAGGGGCCAAATCTGTATGAATTCAAATCTTCCTTAACAGTAATGCCTCTTTACTGGCCTAGTGACCTTATTAGCATTCCATAACTTTATTTTTTTTCTCATTCTCAGGTCCAATCACCAGGATGTGAGTATGTAATTAACTGATATCATTTACTAATCACTCCTACATTTCCAGTCCCACCATGTGTTCTTGTATTTTTATTTTCTTCTGCCTTGGAAGAAAACATGCATATGCTAACAAAAACATTGCTGCTGTGGTGTTTGAAGATTAAGTAGACAGCAGGAGCTAAGAACCTGTACATTACATCACTTTTACAAGGATATAGAAATTTACAAGAGCCAAGCATTTTAATAACACAAGAAAAATGCTGCATGAACCAACTCACTTCCAGCATAAATCAAAAAGGTGTTACAAACTCCCTCCCTCACTTGGTAATTAAAATATAAAGGCATAATATGAGCTGGTATTCAGTTAAATGAAAATTGTTACATAGATTTATTTTTCATAAACTACACATACATTTCTGATCTTCCATGCAGAAAAAAAGCATACTAAACTACAGAATTGTGTAACTTCGCAGTTCAAACAAGAAGGCTCAGAAGCACTCAGGTGAAACAATTCAAATGCTGTCACTGTCACTCAGAAGTTTAACATTATGATCTCTAGCCAAATGTGGTACAGTCATCAGACTAATTTGTCATCTCTAATCTCTTACATGCATGTCATAATAACACTAGATGAATGCTGTAATAACACTGGATAGAAAATGGAAAAGTGTTACTAACTCCTGGGTCCACCTAGATGGTAATCAAATATATAAACAAATAAATGTGATATTTTCTGATGTCTAGTCATATCAAAACCGTAACATGAGCTTTGTATTTCTTTAAAAGAAACAGAAATATGTGCATGGAGAAAATATGCGCAAACTATCAGACTTATATAACTTCATTCCCAAAGCTAAAATCTATGTGCAGTAAATGAATATAGTAATCAATCATGCTGAGGTTTTGAGTCATAATCCTTCATGTGCATGCTTCTACCCTGGATAGAAAAAAAAGAAAGAAAGAAGAACAAATGAATCCATGAATAATATTATTATGTTTCTTTTGTATTCAGCTGACCAGTTTGTAAGGTGCCTTTGGTAAAATTTCTTTAAAATTTAGAGCTGGATAATTCCTGACTTGGCATTTAAGAACAAGTAGATAGCTATTGTTTATTGTTGGAAGTATTTGTGGAAGCTGGGCATACAACATTTCGACTTTGCTTCTGTCTCCCTCTTTACCCTTAGTCCTTCCGTCTTGTAAAAGCAACTTTAATATCCTGTGGCGCTGTCACCACTGTCTGGACACTAGTTTGAAAGCTTTCTTTCTTTGTGTTATTCTTTTTTATCACTTACATGTGCTAATACTTTAGTTGAAGACCTGCATTTATTGGACAGTGTTTAATAATGATGTTTTCATAAGAAAACCTATTAATGCTGGCTGTTCGGTTAGAATGTTTCATTTCCTGATTTTAGAGCAGTAAATGGTTTTCCTATAGCTTTGTTCCCGGGCAGTGTTTTGCTTTAACTGCAAACAAAATTGCAAAAATAGTTTGAAGACTGCAATAGTTTCACAGTCATTCATTTTTTTTTTCTTATTTATGCTCAGAGTAAAAGTCATTTCCCCTGTAACATTCTGATTTACTTTTGATACATGGTTATGAAGGGATGAAAGAATGCATTTTTTTATAGTCATATCAGTCTGAAATACTTTAAAATGTCTTTCTGAGATATATCCCTTTCACTCCTATTTTAAAATGTTAAATGTGAAATAGATTTTGAATTTAAAGTGCACATGAAGTATTACAGTAAAATGATGCTATATGATAGGCTGTTTCTGTGATGTGTTGTAATAGTCTAAATAAATAGACATACATTTCTCTGAGTATATATTCATTCATTTTCCAATTAGCATTTACCCACTTAATCCACTACAGGATAAGGAATAATTATGTATATGCATTTATTCATTTATTCTCTCATTACCTGCCTAATATATTGCAGGGTCACAGAAGAGATAGAGCTGATTACAGAACTCAGTGGGCACATGGTAAAAAAAAAAAACACTCTACTTAACAGGGCATCAGCACATTATAGTATGAATACATACATACATACATACATGCATGCATATACACTCACTCACATATAGTACAAACACATCTCGAAAATGATGATGCCAATTCGCTGACAACATGTAGCAGGAAACTGGAGCATAAAACCTCCATGGGCACAGACAGGATAGGCAGGCACCTCAGTTAAGAAATGACTGAATTGGAAAAGCAAGAACTGTGAAACAACAGCACATGCTTTCTTTCTTGGTCTCTCTCTCTCTCCCTCTCTCTCTCTCTCTTTCTTTCTTTCTTTCTCTGTATCTCTCTTGTATGCATGTATGTGTGCTTCTATAAATTGATTTCTCACATAAACATACCTACTTACACATATTTACATGTAGATACCAGAGCATTTGATGCTAATAATGACAGCTTGCAGTACTTGTGGTTTCAAAGTGTCTGTAGTAAGTGTTCAGCTTGTTTGACCAGGCTTATAAACTGAATCTAGTGGACTGGCAATGAAACTTAGGCCTTAAGGAAAAAAAAAACTGTAACCTAGTTTGCCTCTATGTGTTCCATGTATTAGTTGAACAAGTCTGTAAATGATTATTCCCTTTTGTTACAGCTGACAAGGGAATACTGACTTTTCCAATTATAGTTCCAGATACATTGAAAATGCAGGTCATTTTAAAATATTATTTTAGGTGGGGAGTTGTGCTACATTTGGAGAGCCTGTACTACATTCTGGAAGTTGGTATTACAAGCTATTATACAAATTCAGACTGTATGCTACCTTTATACTTTCTTATAGGGATAGATTGGAGGACCACCTGTCTAGTTAAACTGTCAAGCTTCTGTGTGAGATCTGAAACTGTAACAACGTAGATTTTTTTTGGATGATTTATATCACTGCTGTTTGCCAACCATCAGCCCTCTTACAATTGATCAGCCAATCATCTCCTCCACTTCAGCATAATCCAAACATAAAAGAACCTCATTCAATCATCCAACAAGGTTTTATGACAATAGCCTAAGTTCCAGTAAGGCAGAAGATGTACATTCATGCTTGTATGAAGATGTACTGTGCCTTCCCTTTCACAGTGTTATGCACAGTTGTGCAAGTGTTCCAGGAAGGATAATGCTTATCACAACTCATCACAGGTAAGAGTTTGTTCCTGGCCATATGCTAAATGCTATACTTCCACTTCAGACCACCAGCATTACAGCTGACTAGGCTACCTGTCTCCCCCATGACTGGTAAGCAGTGTCGGACACTTATTTCCACCCTCCATGTTTGGCATCCCCAGCACCCAAACCACTAATTAAACCTAGGTCATCTAGGCTATGGTAAGACATTAGACCTTGTGGTGCAATTGTAGTGCATCTGACTCCAGATCAGAAGGCTGTGTGCTCAAATTACATCAAGGTTAATGTATTACCATCTATCTATACCACAAAGACCATTACAAGACATATGGATTAATAGGAGAAATGCTATCATGATTTTTATTCTTTCTTTTTGTGTGACTCTCTCATGGTAGAAATGTGTTTGCCCAGGTTCATTTCCCATCAGTGCTATAGTCGAAATGTACTAATTCAGGTTTAAGTTCAATCACTACTTAAATATGTCATAAAGAACATTAGTTTTTTAATACATTTAACCACTCAGAACTGCATCTTATATCACGTCAAGTTATTCCAGCTGGTTTCTGAAATTATTATATTGTGTATTACGCAGCACATTCATTATTGCAAAGTCACTACAATTTTTAACCTTCAAAGCCTCACAGTTGAATTCTGCATGGCAATTGCAACAGTATTATTTTCTGAAAGTAAAGTATGTATCACTGCCTCAGATAAAAAGCGAGCAGACCTTCAATAATGATGCTACAAGTTTCTGAAAAAAGCATTTTTCATCTATTTTTGTGTGATCAAGGACTATTAAATTGAATAGAAAGTGTGTACTGACCCGTTATTTGTTTTATGCAGCTATTTGTTTTATGCAGCTATTCAAATTCCTGTATGAAACTAATTGATTAGGGCTGTTATTGCCAAAATATTTCAGAATCATGGAAGAAACATTGTACCTATTATTAAAGTAACTTTTCATAAGATGTTATATGATTAAAATTTACAATCAGTATTTATTATTTGTGATTTGCAGAGAAAAGAAGTGTATCAAAAATGTAAATTATGGGCTCTGCAGGTTTTCTGAGCTTAATGAGTGTATATATGCCTAGGCATATAATCTGTAACATTTCTTGGGCACTCTGTTCAAAAGCCATAGGACCAAATAGGAAATCACACATATGATTTTATACTAAGAAAGCACTCCCAGACTGTGTCATATATTAAAAATTATTTGCTTGTCATCCCATGCATGAATGTTATTAGGCTCCCTATTGAAATGTCAAGATTTTTAATGCTAAGTACCGAAAGACTAAAAAAAAATATACATATATCAGAAATCTAGGAGGAGAGTGAATCTTGAACATTGTTCGCCTTTCAGTTTTTGTTTTTGCAGGGTGACAAGACCTCCTGCACCCCCCCCCCCAATATGGGGGCAAGCCCTCCTGTCTCTCCAAACTTATATATATATATATATATATATATATATATATATATATATATATATATATGTATATATATATATGTATATATATAAAACCTCACCACAACAATAAGCCTCACCACAACAATAAATAGAACATGTTGGAGGGATAGATTCCTGTCACAGAGACTTCCCATGCTTTGGAACAAAATTCCAAACTACATTAGGCAGAGCCACTCACTAACACTCTTCAAGAGAAACCTTGATGAGTGGATGGGTAACAGAAAATACACCCCTGGGATCACTTCATTGGCTCTGCTTGACAGAGGATCAGTTAATTAATCAATGGGGTGGTGAAAGCCGACACACTCTGGCTAGGCTTATGCTCTCAGGCAGATAGTAGAGTACCTACCTATGAACCTATGAACCTATGTGTGTGTGTGTGTGTGTGTGTGTGTGTGTGTGTGTGTGTGTGTGTGTGTGTGTGTGTGTATATATATATATATATATACATATATATATATATATATATATATATATACATATATATATATATATATATATATATATCAATTCCAAGATTTGCATACCTCGGAGAAAAGGGAATATTTCAAGAAATTGCAATCTTGGACTTAATATCTGGAAGTCTGTTTTTTTGGCCATTCAGTCTCTGTGGTTTGGGACTCAGTCTTGTGGGTCCCACCATCAACATTTCAAATAATTGCTGCATTATTAGTATTATAAATTAGAAATATTAAACTGTTGTCATCTTAAACTAAGGGTAACATGTCAAAACCTCAATGACATCTGATGCAAGAAATATTTGTACGATATGATGAATTTTTAATATTTTTAGAAAGGAATTCTAAAAATTCAAGTAAAGTGAAGTGGTATATTTGCAATAAACTTGCAGTTAGTTTTGAAGTAATATAAGCTACACCTGTTAAAATATGTACTCAAAGGTCAAAGGTTCAGACAATTAGCTAAGTGTTCATTTAAACTGATAGCTGAACACTTGCAGCTGAGGGATTTATATTGATATATTACTTACCTTTTGCAAAATAAACTTTAAAGAAAGTTTAAAGGATAGTCAAAAAGAAGTTACAAAACTGCTATAGATCACATAATTCACTGCCTGCATAACAAAATATTATTTGCCTTTCTCTTAAAATGTCATAGTATTTCTATTTGTTATGTTTCTGCACTACTCTCAAATTATCATATATAGGTGTATTCTGAAAATTTGTTATAAAAATTTCAACCAAATAAAGAAATGTAGTATCTACTTATCTTCTGCAGAAGAAAAATATGTCAAAATACAATATAATTTTCCTGTTAGCAGAAGAGGAACATGGAAGCTCTTAATGATCTGGTTAGAATATATGATCTGATATTCTTCTCTACCATCTAATTGGATGCCACTGCCTAAAGTAGATGTGATTGATAGCGTGTACTGTCCATTGGAACCTGAAAGGGAGGAGTCATATCCAGTGAGTGGATATTTCTGCATACAGGTGGCAGTCACTGACAGAAAATATGGCCAGTGGTGAAGAGTGATGTAAAAGAAAATGAGTTAAACATCTATCTTATGATGATTATCTCACACAGATGGGCTTTCATCTCAATTGAAGCTTATGTCATGCAATAAACATTGATTGTTCCACTACATCATGCAATAAAAGTGAAAAAAAAGTTAAAAAGGAAGATAACATTTGAAGCTTTTACACTTGTAATTTTGTATTTATTTTAAAAAGTTTCAAAATGAATGGGCAACAAAAGGAATTTACAGATGTTATTTTGAGAAAAATGTTATTGATCTTCAATAAATAAATAGGTTTCTGCTGATCAAACACTAATTATCTTTTGACTGACTTTTTCACTCTGGTACAATGGAAACATCTGTATTGCCTCCACATTAATCAGTCCCAGAACACCATCACTGAAATTCTTCATCCTGAAATATATATGGAATTAAACTTCAGTATTAAATCTTATCCCTTTTTAAACAATGTTTTGAAAATAATTATACAAATCAAACTCCAAATTATATAGACACTTTAGAACCCAGTGTCCCCTGTAGTTACAGGACAAGAAAATTCACATTTCTCAGAAAATATTGCTTGCACATGCATTTTTGCTGTATGAAATTATCACAGTCATTCAGCAGATGAACTTTCATAAGTTTCCAGGGCCTAAAAGTCTTTGATGGAATGTTTAGATATTTAAAAGATCAGAAATGGTAAAGAGCTTACAGGCACTTTCAGTTTTACCTTTGGCCGATTTATTCCCACATTAAACCATGCCACTACATAGGTTCATAGAAAAGTACTAGACAATCAGTCTGCATACCATTTTAAATCTACACACACACACACACACACACACACACACACACACATACACACACACACACACACACACACACACACACACACACACACACAAATCCATAATTTTCCACTAGCCTCAAGGAGGGAAAAGACAAGATAGGTCAGAGGAGAATTTGAGGCTACCCATCCAATATTCTAGGTTTACCTTGAAAGTGGCAAGGGTGTTGCTCTGCTTGACATATAGTGGAAGTTTTTTCCAGATGTGAGGGATAGATGATGGGCTTTCTCTTTAGAATGACAGACAATAAAAACATTAAGTATATACCAATCTATGAAAAAATAACCTTACCAAACTCTCCACTAGTTACAATAACATAGCCAGATTTGCCACTGGCACCACCTTTAGAACTCACTACTGTATTAACCTAAAACAACTAGGATGGCTAGAACTGCAGAACCAACTACTTTATCAACAAATAGTTATCAGCCAAAAAATCCTTTACCACCCGAAAAATACCCCTATCCTCACTAACCTGATCTCACCCTACAAAAATCTTGCTATACTACGCTCAGCTAATAAGCCTCTAGTTTCCACTATTAAATCACATAACAAGGCTGGAGACTCACTTTTCACCAACACAGTAGGTAAAATCTGGAATCAGCTTCCTACTGAACTCTCCTCCCTTGCTTCCACTATACTTTTTAAAAAGCATCTGAAAGAATATAGTACAACTCACTGGCTATGTCCCTGCTCTAACCCAAACTGATATTTACACCTCCAGCTCTCTCTATACTTCTCTACTCTTCTGTTTTATCTCACCTTTCTGTAGTACTAAAAAAATAAATAAATAAATAAACTTCCTCAATTTTATGTTTTTTTGTTCTCTGTATTTAATCTTAACTGTAAACTACTAAGTTACTCTGTAAAACTTTTGTTCTCACCTATGTAGCTAATGTATTGTTATTCATTTGGCTCATCATCATCATCCCCTTTTTCCCATTTACATGGGGTCGGGGTATCATATTAACTGTCGCCAACTCTCTAGATTCAGTGCCATTCTCCTGCCTTCTTCAACACTCATGCCTGACTGTCGCAGATCTTCTTTCACACAATCCATCCACCTCTTTGCCGGACGCTCTCGCTTCCTCTTACCTTCTTCCTGTCTGTCCCAAATCTCCCTCACCAGATTGTCTTCTGCTTTTCTACACATGTGCCCATACCATCGTAATCTGTTTTCTTTGATCTTTTCTGCAATTGGAGCTACTTTGGCCTCTGCTCTTATGTCCTCATTTCTTCGCCTGTCCCGCAGTGTGCATCCTACCACCTTTCTCAGGCACTTTATTTCCATCACTTCTAGCTTCTTCAACTGTTCTGCCTTTACTGCCCAGGTTTCTGTACCATACAGTAATACTGGTCGCACCGCTGTCTTGTACACCTTACTTTTCAGCTTCTTTGGCATTCTTCTGTCATATACTACACCTGATACTCTATGCCAGTTGGCTGCAGCCCCTCTGATTCTAGCTTTGACCTCTTCATTCAGACTACCCTTCTCCTCAACCACCCCTCCCAGATACTTGAAGCTGTTTACCTGTTCCACTATCTTCCCATCTATCTCTATTCTCAGCTTCTTCTGATTTCCCCAATCTGCTGCCATTACCACTGACTTATCTGTGCTTAGTTTCATCCCATGTGCCTTCAGATTTGCATTCCATTCTCCTATCCTTTGCTGAAGTTCTAGATCAGAGTCTGCCTGTACTGCCACATTGTCTGCATACAGCAGCTTTGTTGCTCTGACCCCTCAAACCTGTTTGCTGATGTAGTCCATTACCAGTATGAACAGCAGTGGGCTCAGAGCTGAACCCTGGTGTACACCCACTCCCACTCCCACTGGGAGCCCCTCAGTGAGGCCAAACACTGTTCATACTTGAGTCACTGGGTCCTTGTACATAGCCTGTACTAATTCTACCAATGTTTCTGGGATTTCAAACCACCGCAGTACTGCCCAGCTCAGCTTTCTTGGGACCTTGTCATATGCTTTCTCCAAGTCTAGGAAAGCCCAGTTTGACTCTCCCCTCTTCTCTAGTTTCTTCTTAAGTATCTGTCTCACTGCAAACATCGGGTCAATTGTGCTGCATCCTGATCTGAATCCGAACTGTTCATCTCCCATCTTACATTCTACTATTCTGCGTATCCATTTATCAATCACCCTCTCTAGAACTTTCATGCAATGTGGTAGGAGTTTGATGCCTCTGTACTGTCCACAGTTGCGGATGTCCCCTTTGTTCTTGTACACTGGCACGAGTATGCTTATTCTCCAGTCATCTGGAATACGCCTTTCTCTCCACACTGCAATTAGTACCCTCAGGAGCCATTTCTCCCCTAGCTCACCCAGCATCTTTATCATATCTGCTGTGACCTCATCTGAGCCTGCTGCTTTCCCTGACTTCATTTTCCTTAGTGCTGCTCTTACTTCTTCTAAGCTGGGCTCCTGTTCTACTCTCATTGTAGGCTGTTTCTGGGGCAGTACCACTTCTGTGGGGTTTTCTTCATTCAGAAGCTGCTGGAAATACTCCTTCCATCTGCCTTTGATGTCCTGTAGGCTGGTAAGCAGGTTGTTGCTGGAATCCCTTATGAAGGGTGTCTGACTTTTGCCTTGCAACCTGGTATAGTTTCTTTGTGCCCCTTACTGAGTCACTTTCCAGAAGCTGATAGAGTGCCTCTGATGCCCTATTCTTTGCTATTGCAACTTCTTTCTTAGTTTCTTTGTTAGCCAACCAGTAGTCCTTCCTAGCTTGGTCAGTCTTTTCAATCTCCCACTTCTTCCTGCACTCCTTCTTTCTTTTGATTACTTCCTGCACTTCTGCATTCCACCACCAGCTTTCCTTATGTACCTTATTTCCATACGTGGCTCAGCCACATATCTTTTCTGTAGTCCTAACACATGCTGGTTTTAGGCGCTGCCACTCTTCTTCAAGTCCACCTATTTCCTCCTCTGCTTGGGGTGCTAGAGCCCTGAGTAATTCCTTGAACTGCTGTACTTTCTCCCCAGTCAACTTCCAGGTTTTCAGCCTGGTCTCTGTTGACCTTAGAGCCTTCTCTGACCACTGCTTGCAGCTGATTGTGGCAACTACTGGTTTATGCTCTAAAGAGGCCCTGTGGATAGCATACTAAGCAACACAATCCTGAATAGGATTTTACGTCCTCCCCTATAAGACTGTCTACCCAGAGTAGACCTTTGGAAACCTGTACACCTGAGTTCCTGTCCTACCCTTGCTAAAGAGGCCCTGTGGATAGCATACTAAGCAACACAATCCTGAATAGGATTTTACGTCCTCCCCTATAAGACTGTCTACCCAGAGTAGACCTTTGGAAACCTGTACACCTGAGTTCCTGTCCTACCCTTGCTAAAGAGGCCCTGTGGATAGCATACTAAGCAACACAATCCTGAATAGGATTTTACATCCTCCCCTATAAGACTGTCTACCCAGAGTAGACCTTTGGAAACCTGTACACCTGAGTTCCTGTCCTACCCTTGCTAAAGAGGCCCTGTGGATAGCATACTAAGCAACACAATCCTGAATAGGATTTTACGTCCTCCCTATAAGACTGTCTACCCAGAGTAGACCTTTGGAAACCTGTACACCTGAGTTCCTGTCCTACCCTTGCTAAAGAGGCCCTGTGGATAGCATACTAAGCAACACAATCCTGAATAGGATTTTACGTCCTCCCCTATAAGACTGTCTACCCAGAGTAGACCTTTGGAAACCTGTACACCTGAGTTCCTGTCCTACCCTTGCTAAAGAGGCCCTGTGGATAGCATACTAAGCAACACAATCCTGAATAGGATTTTACGTCCTCCCCTATAAGACTGTCTACCCAGAGTAGACCTTTGGAAACCTGTACACCTGAGTTCCTGTCCTACCCTTGCTAAAGAGGCCCTGTGGATAGCATACTAAGCAACACAATCCTGAATAGGATTTTACGTCCTCCCTATAAGACTGTCTACCCAGAGTAGACCTTTGGAAACCTGTACACCTGAGTTCCTGTCCTACCCTTGCTAAAGAGGCCCTGTGGATAGCATACTAAGCAACACAATCCTGAATAGGATTTTACGTCCTCCCTATAAGACTGTCTACCCAGAGTAGACCTTTGGAAACCTGTACACCTGAGTTCCTGTCCTACCCTTGCTAAAGAGGCCCTGTGGATAGCATACTAAGCAACACAATCCTGAATAGGATTTTACGTCCTCCCCTATAAGACTGTCTACCCAGAGTAGACCTTTGGAAACCTGTACACCTGAGTTCCTGTCCTACCCTTGCTAAAGAGGCCCTGTGGATAGCATACTAAGCAACACAATCCTGAATAGGATTTTACGTCCTCCCTATAAGACTGTCTACCCAGAGTAGACCTTTGGAAACCTGTACACCTGAGTTCCTGTCCTACCCTTGCTAAAGAGGCCCTGTGGATAGCATACTAAGCAACACAATCCTGAATAGGATTTTACGTCCTCCCTATAAGACTGTCTACCCAGAGTAGACCTTTGGAAACCTGTACACCTGAGTTCCTGTCCTACCCTTGCTAAAGAGGCCCTGTGGATAGCATACTAAGCAACACAATCCTGAATAGGATTTTACGTCCTCCCCTATAAGACTGTCTACCCAGAGTAGACCTTTGGAAACCTGTACACCTGAGTTCCTGTCCTACCCTTGCTAAAGAGGCCCTGTGGATAGCATACTAAGCAACACAATCCTGAATAGGATTTTACGTCCTCCCCTATAAGACTGTCTACCCAGAGTAGACCTTTGGAAACCTGTACACCTGAGTTCCTGTCCTACCCTTGCTAAAGAGGCCCTGTGGATAGCATACTAAGCAACACAATCCTGAATAGGATTTTACGTCCTTCCCTATAAGACTGTCTACCCAGAGTAGACCTTTGGAAACCTGTACACCTGAGTTCCTGTCCTACCCTTGCTAAAGAGGCCCTGTGGATAGCATACTAAGCAACACAATCCTGAATAGGATTTTACGTCCTCCCTATAAGACTGTCTACCCAGAGTAGACCTTTGGAAACCTGTACACCTGAGTTCCTGTCCTACCCTTGCTAAAGAGGCCCTGTGGATAGCATACTAAGCAACACAATCCTGAATAGGATTTTACGTCCTCCCTATAAGACTGTCTACCCAGAGTAGACCTTTGGAAACCTGTACACCTGAGTTCCTGTCCTACCCTTGCTAAAGAGGCCCTGTGGATAGCATACTAAGCAACACAATCCTGAATAGGATTTCGTCCTCCCTATAAGACTGTCTACCCAGAGTAGACCTTTGGAAACCTGTACACCTGAGTTCCTGTCCTACCCTTGCTAAAGAGGCCCTGTGGATAGCATACTAAGCAACACAATCCTGAATAGGATTTTACGTCCTCCCCTATAAGACTGTCTACCCAGAGTAGACCTTTGGAAACCTGTACACCTGAGTTCCTGTCCTACCCTTGCTAAAGAGGCCCTGTGGATAGCATACTAAGCAACACAATCCTGAATAGGATTTTACGTCCTCCCCTATAAGACTGTCTACCCAGAGTAGACCTTTGGAAACCTGTACACCTGAGTTCCTGTCCTACCCTTGCTAAAGAGGCCCTGTGGATAGCATACTAAGCAACACAATCCTGAATAGGATTTTACGTCCTCCCCTATAAGACTGTCTACCCAGAGTAGACCTTTGGAAAGTATGTCCTACTCTTACATTGTATAAATTTTATTCTTCAGGCTATTTATACTTCCCTCCCAGGTTAACCAGCAGCCTCCCCCCCCCTCCAGTAGTATTTTAATCTCTTTTCTCTTTGCCTCCTTTCCTCAGTGCTATCCTTAAGGAAACTCCCCCACTATCCAGACTTTTTCCTCACCTTTACCTTTACTCCTGTTTCTCTCTTCTTGCCTGATTGTTTTTCTGCAACTGGTCGTCTTGTTCTTCCCCGCTCCGTTCGCTACGCTCACTCCGCTCCCCTCCCTACCCCCAATTCCCACCCACCCCCAGGGGTCCTACCTATATACTTACTTAGACACACCCCCAATTAGACAACTACCACTCATCACTTCAAATACATCTACCAATCAACCCCTCAATCCTATAACCACACCCTCTCTCCAAATCCTATCTAAACTACCTGTCCCTACCATTACATACCAAACAGTCCTACAACTTTACTAGTACCACCCTCTACAACAACATGCCTTTAACACTTAATGCAATCTTTCCTATTGTCCTCCTTAACATCCTACTTTACTACCACACACTTACCTCCTATGAATATCTTAACCTGAACCAAACTCTTACATTAGCCAAACATACTACTACTACATGTCTTCTACCCAACCAAACACATATTAATATACTATCTACCTCTCCCTACCTCCCACCTCTCTACCATAAAGTACACCATTACAAGTATACAACCTCCAAACGGTTCTATCTAATACCTATCAAATACACTAAAGTCTTTCAAACCCCACAAACACTTTTACTTATACATGGTGACATCCACCCCAATCCCGGTCCCAATACCCTCCTCAATCACACCCCTTCAAACCAAACCACTAACTATTCCAATTCACCCTTCTACACTGACTCTCTCTATTGCTCACCTAAATATTCGTAGCATTAACAACAAAGTCACACAGCTCCATGCCTTAATTGATTTCTACGCCTTTGATATCCTCTGTCTCACTGAAACCTGGCTTAAACCCAGTACCAAAGACAACGAATTCACTCCCCCAGGCTACAACACCTTAAGGCAGGATCGCCTTAATAAAAAGGGTGGAGGAGTGGCCCTCCTATTCAAATCCCAACTTCAGGTAGCCTTAATTGACTCCTTGCCTCCCTCCCCAGCAAATGCTGAAATACTTTGTACCAAACTCCACGTCAATAAATCCAAGGCTATAAACATAATATGCTCCTACATCCCCCCAGGCAACAACATTAATACCCTAGAAAATATCCTAAGCTGGGCTTCCTGTAGCTTTCCCCAGGAAACCATAATCTTAGGTGACTTCAATATTGACTGGTACTCCTGCATATCCCCCACACCCACCACTCACCTTAATCTCTTTAACTTTCATCAAACCATCAACTCCGCTACTAGAATACATAAATCCACCCACAAACAAACCATTCTAGACTGGATACTGACCAACAACAATCCCCTCTCCTATAAAACAGGAATACTCCCTGACAATATCAGCGACCACCTCCCTACCTTTATTAATAAACAAAATTCAACAATCCCAAGCCAACTACTTATCGAACCAAATATAACAAAACTGAATTCAACCTAACATCCTTTCAAAATGAACTCAAGGAATATAACTGGTCAACCCTAAAATACCTCCCCATAGATGAAGCAGTAACCCATTTCAACAATACCTTCCTACAAATTCTCAACCAGCATGCCCCTTCCCGCTTAGTCAGAGTCAGTTCCAAAGCAGCCCCATGGCTCTCTAAAACTACTAAACAAACTATGCGAGCTAGGAATAAATTATGGAATAAATGGAGATCCACAAAACCCTATTGACCATCAAAACTTCAAACACCTCAGAAACAAAACAAAGAAACTTACCTATCTGGATAAGAAAAACTACCACTTTCAATATCAACAAAACCAAAATCAAAACCCAAAACAATTTTGGTCAGGAATAAACAAACTACTCCATCCAGGCAACACCAAAACACCTACCCCAGCTAGCTTAGCACAATCACAACCTAACATAATAGCCGACACTTTCAACAACTTCTTCTCTGAAACTGTCACCTCTCTTGCAAGCACCATGACTCCCCCCCATCCCTCCAAATTACCCCCACTCAAAACAGTACCCACACGCTAAAGTTTAGTACCGTCTCAACAACCTACATACGTAAACTACTATCGAAACTCAAACCCTGCACCCCCTCTGCTGACAAACTTCCAGCCGAATATCTACAACTAGCTGCAACTGAAATAGCCTACCCAGTCTCCATCTTAATAAACAGAACTATAACTGAATCCAAAATCCCATCCTGCTGGAAAATCTCCCATATTATTCCCCTCCATAAAGGAGGAAACTCCAATGAACTCTCCAATTTTCGACCTATTGCCCTTCTATCTCCTCTATCCAAAATAATGGAACGCTGCATTCACCATCAACTTCTACATTATCTCTTGAATAACAACTTGCTTGTGGACTCTCAACATGGTTTTAGACCACACCACAGTACTTCTACCGCCCTTCTCTCCTTCACTGACACTATCAATAAAACCGCAATAACAACCTGTTCTCCTCTGCACTATTCTTGGACCTCTCAAAAGCATTTGATATGGTCAACCATCAACTTCTCCTTGATACCTTAAAATCCCTCTCACTGGATTCACAAGCTTTACAATGGTTCAACTCATACTTGACTAATAGAAAACAAGCTGTCCTCTGGGACAGCCATCTATCCTCTCAACTCCCAGTTACTATTGGCGTTCCACAAGGATCCATCCTAGGTCCCCTACTTTTCTCAATTTTCATAAATAACCTGCCCACTTCCCTCCCTACATCCACTTGTATACAGTATGCAGATGATTCCACTCTCATCTGCTCTGCTTCTTCCCCAGCAGAACTCCACTCTGCTACCCAATTGGTCTTCACTGCAGCAGAAAAATGGTTTCAACACATCTGTCTCCTCCTAAATCCCAAAAAAACAAAACTACTACTCTTCACCCCAACCTTTAAATCCACCCCAATTACTTTTTCTATTGCATCCTGTAATGGCACTATCATCAAACCTGACTATTGCACCAAACTGCTAGGTGTCACCATAGATAATCAGCTAAATTTTGACTATCACATTGTCTTAACTATCAAGACAGTCAATAAAAAGATTGGTGCCTTGTACAGACTTAAGCCCTTTCTTACGGCTACTTCCCGAGTGGCTCTAGCCCAAACTCACCTTATTTCTACATTACTGTATGCCTCTCCTTCCTTTATCAACATATCTAAAGCTAATCTGAAGAAACTAAATAATGCCTACCACAGTATAGCCAGATTTGCCACTGGCTCTCCATTCCAAACTCATCACTGTCATAACTTAAAGAAACTAAACTGGCTTGAACTCCCAAACCTAATACTCCTACAACAACTGATCATCACTTTTAAAATTCTACATTACCCCTCCAACACACCCATACTAAACAAAATCATCACTCCTTATAAAAATCTCACTACACTCAGATCAGCCAACAAGCTTCTAGTTACCACATTGAAATCTCATAATAAATCAGGGGATTCCCTATTTGCAAACACTATCGGTTCTTACTGGAATAAACTCCCAGCAGAGCTGACCTCCCTAGCCTCATGTCACCTTTTCAAAAAACAAATGAAAACTCACCTACTAATTCATTGGCTATGTCCATGCTCCAATCCTGACTGAACTCAACAACCTTATTACTCACTCTACTGTGCTCCTGAGTACTCTTGCTCCCCTGTACTAACTTTCACTGACTTCCACAGCCCCCTTTTCCGTACCATCACTCTTTTTCAAATTTCTGTATGCATCCCCCTCTGACCTTCTGTTTTTTTTTTCTGTCTCTTGCTTATTTTAGCTGAGCTCCTATAATACTGCTACCTTTACATTTCATCAATATCTTTACCTCCTCCTCTCCTTCTCCAACTGGCTATTCCCTTGACCTACTTAGTCCGTAATACTTGTACCTAACAATTACTGTACTTTTTCCTCTTTCTGTTTACTTTATTTTCTCCCTTTTTCCTTAACAATAACTACATTTACTTACCTGTTTCTCTAGCAACCTGCATATTTAACACTGTATAATATTTAGTTTAGCCAATACCTGTTTTTGTTGTCACGACCAGTTACTACTGATATTTTTTTAACTTTATTTTGTATTTTCTAAGACTGGAGCTTATTCTCCTCAGCCCCTTGTCTGAACTTTGTTTGTCATTTACTTAGACTAGTCCATGAAAACCATATATGTAATTGTATTTTACCTGAGTACATTATGCTATTTGTTTGTCTTATTTAATTACTTCCTAATCCGTAGTGTCTTAGTCTGATAGTGGAGCTTTTCTCCTCGGGCCTCTGCTGAAAATGGACATGTATCCAGCCAGACTAGCCCGGTTAACAAATGTAAAATAAAAATAAAATAAATAAAATAAATAAAAAACTGACTGTTTCACTGGGGATGACTTTGCAATCATGGATTATACCCCAGTGCCTTTTCCTTACTAGCAGGAAGTCTACCTGAGTTGCATGTTGGCTACTCTTGTATGTGATCTTGTGACTGTCTCTCTTTCTGAACCATGTGTTGGCTACTATCAAGCCATTTGCCAGACAGAAGTCTAGAATGGCTTCTCCTTCTTTATTCCTATTGCTCCACCCATGTGGATCCAGGCAGTCCTCATATCCTGTTCTGTCTGTCCCGATATGTGCATTTAAGTCACCCATTATCAACACCAATTCATGTTGTCCTGCTTTATCTAGTAGGTCCTGCAACTGCTGTCTGAATGCACTCTTTACCTCACTATCACAATGCTGTGGGGCATAGGCTGAGATTATGAATACTGTCCTATCATTACACTGGAGTCTGATTGCCATGAGTCTGTCATTAATTTTGATGATATCCCTCACTGACTTCTGAAGCCTCTGTCTCACCACAATTCCTACACCATTTCTAGCATGTCCACCACCTGAGTAGTAGAGTCTGGATCCCAAGCCAAGTGGCTTTGTTGCACTGCCCTTTCATCTCATCTCTTGGATACATATGATGTCCAGCCTCCTCCTTATCATCATGTCATCCACTTCTAAGCTGCATCCTGCCAGTGAACCTACATTAAGCATAGCAATTCTTAGTTCATGTTTGGCAGGTTGGTTGGTTTTATTTCCAGCTTTCACTCAACAGAGCTATCCCAGGTAACCCAGGCTGGGCAACTAGACACTGGCCAGCCAGTAGCCTATTGACCCAGGGCTGCTTGGCTTTTTTATGGTGGCCGGCCAATAGGGGCACATATACCCCTCCCACCATTAGCATGGGTCAGAGAGTAGGCCGGGTCCTCAACCCACTTATCATCGGTAACTACCCATGCCCATTTTTTTGGTGACAGTCAACATGACCAAATCACCTAGAGCCATATTTTACACCGTCGAGTGGCTAGCCCTGCCACGGCATGCAGTTTGTGATCCGCGTTCTCCTATCTTGAGGATACTGCGCACCACAACAGATGCCCAAAGCGGTTGGTCTTTTTACGACTCTTCCCCCCATTGGGCACCATGTAGAGTCTGTGCTGCTGCCGACAGCTCCATTCATTGATGAGTTTGAGATGGAAACACTCAGCATGTTTTTAGAACATGGGAGAAACCCCACGGAGACACAGAGAGAACATGCAAACTGCAAACATGCATTAGTCGGAGGTCAGGATCGAACCTTGTACCTTGTGCATTGGAGGCGAAAACCTTAACCACTAAGCCATCTGGTTATTCACTTGGCTATTTACTATATATTGTATACATTTTTTTGTCACTGCTGATGGTTGGAGCTTTTCTCCCCGGGCCTCTACTGAAAATGGACATATATCCAGTTAGACTAGCCCGGTCAACAAATGTAAAATAAAATAAAATAATAAATAAATCAATATAGACAATGCAGTCTTTTTTTCTCATTTATTTTCAAGAGAGATCTCCTCACGCTTTCATTTTCTCGTCTGATGTTTCATACTCATTCCACCCAAAGCTTTTTAGCAAATGTTCCTAATTTGTCACTTTCGAGGTTTTGTATTCACAAAATACTTCATGAAGATGACTCTTGCGAATGCACACTGGCAGAAATAAGTATACAGCTCAAGCTCCATTTTTGCATAAGTATATGTCAGTTTTCTTCTTCTGTAAACTATTCTCAAAGAAAAACAATGTGTAACTTCTTTACCCAACATATGGACTACATGCATTTCTTCAGGCATGATATAACCTCTGTTTACACTCAGTTTAACTATAATTCGGTGGCTGGAGGGGGGGGGGGTGAAAGTATTTTTCTGGGTAAACGTCTTTTTATCTACATAGAAAACATTCTGTGGTATTCCACATCTCATCATGTCTTCTTTAATGCTTCTATCAGCCCCCTCCATAATCTGTACCCACAGTAATATGGACTACAATAGCAATATGGAGAAAACGTAATTTGTCCTTGGAGAAATCTAATGCTTATCTCCCCTTTCAAAGCTTTATCTGCATTTCAGGATAGTTTGCCCAAATGGTATTTCTTTTTCAGAGCTCAGGGGAATGACTTATTCTAGCCTCTTAAAGTAGGCAAAATAGTAACCTGTTTATGTCAAATATACCTTGACTCTAGATGATTGTTACTGTTGAAGTGACACCCCAACCCCATGTGCAAACATGGAAAAAAGAGGTTGTAAATGGATGGACGGATTTATTACAATACTTGCTATCAAGTAAATATAGTTATAGATGTAAACTGGATGGTGACTTAGCTTCTGTCCACTTTTATATTACTGTGTGGTTTCCCCAGGGTGTGAACTCTTGATTTTTTTAGAAACAAGCATACTATCTTTGAGGTATTACATTCCATAGGTAGTTGCTAGGCATGCAGTCCAGGAAACGATTAAGAATAATAGCTCAAGTTCCCAATTGCCTCAAAGCACTATTGGAGTAAATTACTTACTCAGTGCCACAGCAGGTAAATAAAAACTGGGAGAATCAAATCTTATAGCACAGAAAGTAGATCACAGCCATAATCCTCAGTGCTGGTGGATAGACTTAGAGAGTTACCAGAGTTAGCAGAGGTCAGGAGGAAATCTTGGTCCTTGGGCCTGTGCCATTATGCCAGTCTGTCTGGTAAGCTCTGCTTTTCTCTTTAACTTCTACTCTTTCTTACTCATTGTTTTACTCTCCCTGTTTCCTACTCTTCCTTTTGTACTGTCATTATCTGGAGCTGCTATAATATGTTACTATGTCGTGAAGAAACAAGGCAGAACTATAAAATCACACTTTAATTGGTAAGCACTTTCACATCAGATAGGATGCTTCATCAGACCATAAAATCTACAAACATCACTTATTATAAAATTGATATATCAATTAAATAAAGTTAAAACCTTGACAATAAATATATCCATCTATAAATGTGTTAATAGTGAATAATAAATACTAAATAATGAATAATAAATACATACACACTTTCTTGAAAAATTCATTTTAAAGGGCGAGCTTTTAAATAAGGTTTAATAGAAGCTCTATCATTCAGCCCAGGTGGGCGATCAGCCTGTAGCTCTATTATCCATCTTAACTCTCTTTGTTCTGTGAAAGTCTTAATATCACCTAACCTTGGACCTAGATCAATACACTCAGTCACTCTGAAACTAAATACATGGTTTTCATCACACATTATTATGTGTCTAGCTAAAGCGCTTCTTTCTATATCTTTATTCTTTACTGCTAGTAGGCGTTCCCTAATTCATTCTCTTAAAGACCTATTTGTCATTCCTACATAGAATGAATTGCAGGCATTACATACTGCCAGGTAAACCAAATCTCTAGCACTATAACTAGCTATTGCTTTAAATATGTACTTCTTGAGGGTTATAGGGTGAGTAAATGTATTCTCTGCAGCTAATACTCTACATACGCTAAAATTTCTACATGGTATTAAATTTCCATTCATCACTCTAGCTTCTTGTTTCTTATTATTCTTTTAACAAAGTAACCTTTTTAGGTTCTTTTTATTCTTATACCCAAACCGGGTTTTTTTCAACCACTATATGTTGTATTTCACTATCAGTTTGCAGTATAAACCAATTTTTACATATTATTTGCCGCATCTGATTAATATTACTTGAAATTTGAAATCTAATTGGTATAGCTTTATTCATTTCCCTATGTTCATTCTCATTGTGTGTGCTAGTATTATTTAGCATATACAGCTTAGCTACAGTCTATCTTAGAATTATTACTTTATTAATCCCTTTATTTACCTCATCGACTTTGTATTTACATTGCAATAGCTCATTTCTAAAGTTGTCTATATCATCCTCAAATCTCTCTTCATCTTTATCTAATCTAGATATTCTCATTCCCTGACCTTTTATTATATTCTTATATATATATATATATATATATATATATATATATATATATATATATATGTGTGTGTGGGATGCATGCTGTCTCTACACAGTATATTATTTCTCCGACAAGGTTTCATATATAAGTGTGTACTAAAACATCCATTCACATCCTTCATTATTGTAACATCTAAAAAATTAACTTTATTATACTTTTGCCGTGTTTCTTCACTTTATACTTCTGCCGTGTTTCTTCACTTTATACTTCTGCCTTGTTTCTTCACCACATTTTCGTATTTGGACTGTTATATTTTGTTGTATAGGTGAAGTTAATCCACAGTTTCACGTTTTTTATTTTTTATATTTTTCCCCTAACAGATTTGTTTGTTTTTCAATTGAACTGTACAGGTTATAGGTCACATTAAAGGTGGGAAAAGTTTTGAAATGATTTATTGTGGTGTCGTTGTTTTATATCACAAAACCCTGGCATTTAACAGGGGTGTGTAAACTTTTTATATCCACTGTAGGTTGCTAGCTCAGTTCGGTAAACAACTGCACTGAATTTACATTGACGTAAACTTATTATGTATTGACTGGTGTTCACTAACTTGTACTTGTGCTATAGATTGTAAACAGGCTGCCTTTATACCTGTGTATGGCTAATGCTGCCTTCAGTATTTTCTTGGTTTGGACATGTCCTCTAACATATCTGTGAACTACTGTCTTCTTTACTTCAGTAAATATTTACTTATATCACCTCACAAAATGTTTGTACTTAAATGCACTTCTGTTTTTTGTATTGTACATTCAATTTCATTGGTAAATATGGTCCAGCTTGGAAGCGTCCATATAACTGATTACCAATTAATACAAAAGTAACAACAAGCTGTGTTAGCATTAGAAATGTACTAGTTTTTGTACATCTTGTTTGCATCTTGGTATGGTTCATAGGCACATATATTCTAGCTATTGAAATGTTTTCTTAGCTATCTATATAGGGCACAGTTTTCTTATACATTTATTACATGCAGCCATGTTATACAACAAATATATTGGTACCTGTCATAACTCCAAAGACTGTAATTTCAGTCCCCCAAATCAGGAAACTGTTCTTGCAAAGTTGGATTAAATAATAAATCTTTTATCACTGTTTCTTGGTATGCCCTCTAAATCCAAGGTGTGACAATCCCATAATAGATATCTTTACCAAGTATCTGTCAGTATTGCCATAGACATCAGATGTGTACCGAGGCAAACCACTCCTACAAAACAAAAAAAAAAAAATGGTGCAGTAGCAAATTTCAGAATTTATTATCTAGGAGAAGGAACAATATGGATGTATGAAGCTGATGTGGTGTAACTCTACACAAGTAAATGTTGATACAGTATACAACAACTGTATCACCTAAAATGTAAAATACACTCTGCTGCACTGATAAACAGCAAGCATCTTGCAAAATATTGGCATGACTGCATTTTCAGTAAAAACATATATTGACCCAATAAAAATACTATGACAATAAAGAAAACAGACAACTGTCAATAATGACTACACGATAGTTAAACAAATTCATAAACACACTATTACACCTCAAGGCTGTACTTGTTGCTAAATCATTAACACTAGCTGTTTCATGTGGTCATAGATAGATTCATAGATTAGTACTAGACTAACTGCCCTTGCAAGCCATTTTAAGCCTAGCCAGTTATCCCTTGTGAGACTCAAACCTTGCACTTTGTGTTTGCAAGGCAAACACCTTAACCATTAGGCCACCCTCCCAACCCTGGTCATGATGTTTTCTGGTGTATTATATATAAAACATATTGTAATGCTCTATAAATTCAGGAAACAAGTTTTGTGTTGAGTAGTAAACATGTGACTATAGGAAAGCTTATATTTTGATCATGATTTGATGTGAATCTAATATTATATAAGGAAGTATATCTCTGTGCTAAAACTTGTTAGCACGACTTTGTACTGTATGTAATTGGGCTGTGAATGAAACATGTCAAATGATCTGTTCCCTCCCATGTTTAACACATAAATAAATAAAAACTATGGATTATGGAAAAAGAAAGCATTCCACAGGTAATTTATATATCTCTTTATCTTTTCTCTCTCTATATATAAAGGTAATGCACTTGTCAGGTCTAGTCATGATGTTTTCTGGGTTAGGTAGCATGGCCTACAGAAAACATATGCTTTGTTGCGTCCTACTTTGTTAGATATTGAAACATTGAAGCAGGAAGATAATGCGTCTGCTATTGCTTATGTTTCAATACATCTGTACTGACTTGATCACAGATTGTGTCCTTTTTGAAATGACCTGAACTTAGAGAAGAGGGAAAAGACACATTTTATGCTTCACCCAACTATGTCCAACCTCAAAGTTAGTAGAACATAAAGTTTGGGGGTGGGGTTATCCCCACATTAGGAAATACAAGGGGAGCTTGACACCCTCAAAAATATGATTTTGTAATTTCTGTGACCTTGGAAGTATTGCTGCTTTAAGCTTATAATTTACCAAAGTATTAGACCTTTTAGTTTTCGGTAATCACATGTCAGTTAAATGACCCACAATATTTCATTGCGGATACAGGGTTTAGTCTGTTTCTGCAAGCATAAGCATTGTAGGTGGCTATAGATTAACACAATATAGAATAAAGATACATGTGTGTGTGTGTATGTGTGTGTGTGTGTGTGTGTGTGTGTGTGTGTGTGTGTGTGTGTGTGTGTGTGTGTGTGTGTGTGTGTGCGTGTGCATGTGCGTGTGCATGTGCGTGTGCATGTGCGTGTGTGCGTGTGTGTGCGTGTGTGTGCGTGTGTGTGTGTGTGTGTGTGTGTGTGTGTGTGTGTGTGTGTGTGTGTGTGTGTGTGTGTGTGTGTGTGTGTCTGTGTGTGTGTCTGTGTGTGTGTGTGTGTGTGTGCTTTTCACAAAGAGATTTACAAAAAAATTAAAAACATAATTGTAAAATGTTAGCAAGGGACGTTATATTAATTTTCATCCTGTAGCAAATAAATTGCATTGGTTTAAAATAAATATCAAAGGCAGGAAGGCAGGTAACAGAAGCCAACATTAGTGTCATAAACAGCTGTAAGGATGAGAAGAGAAATAATGAAACAGATTACAGAGTACGAAGGAAAGACGCCTGATAAAATGCTTGCCTATAAACACTCCCAGATGTTATGTAGTGGAGGCATGAGGCAGTCTGGTCAGCAGTAGATTAATTTGGTGGGAGAGCATAGGAGAAATTAAATCAGTGTGAAAAGAATAAAGGGTGTTGCTGGGGTGAATGGGAGTCTAGGAGTGATAGGACAAAAACTAGACATGAATGGATTATAGCCAACTAAAACCTAAATATGCCTTCAGGAAGGGAAAAAACAGCATATTGTAGTACAAGCAGCTTTCAGCAGGTATCAGGCATGAAATAATGAGTAAAAGACATATCCTGAGTAAAACAATTTAAATTCAGTCAAAATGAGATTTGAGTAAATATTTTAGACAACCTAAATGTTATCACAAATAGAAACTAGGATTTTCACTTTCACGGGTTTGCACAGAAGGATAAATGCATCTTTTATCCATGTTAAAGTATTGGGTAATTTCAGATATCCTTCAGGAAACTTTATTTTGAAGTAAATCATCACTAATCATGTGAAGAAAATACTGTTGCATCATGTAAACCACTAGCATTATGAAACAACCATTGGATTTATCTTGTGCAGTCTTTTTAAAACTCAGTGGGCCAGATTTATGAAAGCTTGCACAGAGTTGTAGAGTAGTGTAAGACGTCAAACAGACAATATGTCTGCCGTGCGATCCAGGAACAGCCGGCAGGGGTGTGCATGAGAGCTGCTAAAGCTACTCTTGCACGGACAGCATCAAGGTATGGAAATTACCTCATTTGCTGCTGACAGCTATGCAAATAAGGTAAATTTGCAATCCAGGAAACACTAACCTGTCCGTGGAAGATTAGTGTTATCTGCAGAAATGTACTCCTTTGGTAATGGAGTACCGTTCTGCAAATAGCTAAACGGAGCTATGACAGCTCCAAATAAATGATGCATACAGTTGAGGAAGCATGCCAATGGCCAAATATAAGGCCATTGGCATTTATAAATATTTAAAAATATAAAAATCTAACTTTTTCCCCCCAATCTCCGATGTTTAAGCATAGCGCAGCACCGCGCAAACATGCGGCGCTTTAAAAAACAAGAACATTTTTTAAAAATAGCCAAAAATAGGCATTTTAACTAAAAAGCTTATCCTGCCATGCAGGTGAATGGCAGGTTGAAGACAACATGGCCACTGAGTAGTGGTTGCTAAGGGGGGGAAGCTCAGTGTGAGAGATGTAACCATGCATTAGTAGGCAATCCAATGCAAATGAGGATAAGGATAGTGAACCCCAATTTTCCGCAGCATGTGAGCCATGTCCCAAGAGTGAAAGAGTAGGAGTAAGTGAGTAGTAGAGTAGAATATAGGTGAAATCATGAGGGGGTTTGTCAGAAAGGCTGTAAGCTAATTGGAGCACAGTGGCTTGTGTTTAACCTGAGTTGCTCAGGATTGCAAGAGGTGTGCCTACAGTTGTCCAATTTTAAAACCTGAAACCAAAGGTGCATACTGTTAATAGAGCAGAAATTTCTTCCAAACATGCACACAGCATGTGCGGGCATGTGCGCGCGTTTCTGCTTGTTTGTGCGGCGCTGCCTTGGGTGAAAACAGAAAGGCAAAAGGAAGGAAAAGAAGTAGTAGAAAGTTAACCAAGGAGAACTAGCAGAACTGCCAGGTGAAATATATCAGAATCAGCCAATTACACAGGCAGCAGACTGTCCCAGCCCAGCCCAGCACTTTAAACTCTGCAAACAGCATTCCCCACTGTTTTTTCCCAAGAAATCTGCAACACTGCAGTATACAAAGTGGGAAAGCTTAAAAAGCTTAAGTCAGACAAAATGTTAGGGGCTGCTCTTGCTATCATAAACCAACATGTGCAAGGTGCTGAGGGTGGTGATGTTGTGAATGCTGCTGAGCAACCCACAGTGAGGAGACGGAGAAGAGTGTACAGACCCATTGTAACCTACCAGCGGCTACATGAGCTGGAGATAGTGGAGCGCTATAGGGTGGACAGAGACCTCCTGCAGCAAATTGTTGAGCTGTGCCGGCCATGTCTCACACACAGAACCAACAGAGGGGAACCGTCCCAGTGGATACCAAGGTATGTGTTGGCATAAGAATACTAGCTACAGGTACCTTCCAGAGACCAACTGGTCATATGATGGGGATTTCACAGGCATAAGCATCCAGGGTACTCCACCAGTTCCTGGATGCCATGTCAGGACATGTCAGTGACCACGTATATTTCCCCAATTCCCGTGAGGCATTGGCCAGCAAAATGCACCTTTTCCACCAAATAGCAGAATACCCTGAGGTAGTGGGTGCAATAGACTGCACGTACATACACATCAAAGCACCAACCAGTGAGTGGGGTAGGGTCTACATCAACCGCAAGGGCTTCCCCTCCATCAACTGCCAGGTCTTGTGTGATGCCCAGGGCATAATAATGAATGTGTGTGCTGGCTGCCCTGGAAGCTATCACGATTCCCACATCTGGCATCTGACACAGCTGTACCAGAGATTTGTCAATGGGCACATCCCTGATGGTCACCTAGTGGGGGATGCTGGATATGCACTGGAGTCATGGCTGATGACACCCATCAGAAATGCGCACACACCTGAACAAGACCTCCATAATGAGGCACACACACAAACAAGAAACATAATTGAGCTTGTGTTTGGGATGCTCAAGTCACGGTTCCGGTGCCTGGACACATCTGGTGGAGCCTTGCAGTACTCACCAACTACATGTACCCAAATTGTTATGGTATGTGCCATGCTACACAATATGATCCTGTGGAAACAGCTGCAGCAGGAACAGCATGGGGCTGGGCCAAATAGCCCCTCACCATTGCCAAGGCCTGCACAGGCAGAGCATGACTTGGAGGAGGAACAACCTGAGCATGCCCCAGTAGGCAGAAGGAGGCGTGCCCAGTATGCCCTGGCCTTGGCAAAGAGGCAATGCATAGCACATACACTGACTCAGTAGGAACCCTGGAAATGACAACTCTCTCTGACTCGCACATACAGTAAAAGGGATGCCTAACTTGACTCTACCTGTTTTCAAACATGTATAGGGAGTGTACTATGTGCATCCGACATAGGCAGCCCTGCAGCACCACCTGAGGCATGAGTGCCCTATTTTAAGCAATATAAAGCACTGCTAAGCACATTTTACCAGTACTGAGCATATTTAAATACAATTGCGCATAGCTGCGCAATGCACTAACCAGCGCAAAGTCGGGCAATGTTGGGCAAAGTCGGGCAAAGTCGAGCAAAGTTGGGTAAACACGCTCACACCTGCTTTACTGTTCCTTAACCAGTCAGGTCTGCCCAGCAGGAAAATAAAAAGCAGTGACAGGGCTCGAACTCAGGATACTGTGCACTACAGTCACAATACTGAACCACTAAGCCATGACAGCATTACACTGGCACCGACACAACTTAAGTCACTCACACATACAAGTTGGGGGAGTCACATACCTAACAGTCACAGCCAGCAGGACAATTGTAGACAAACGCAAGCACAAACAAATGCTGTATCATGCCCTCTGAAGAGGCATACGAGTAACCTCCCCCCAGACCTATGCAGAGAGATAGCAGCAGGCCAGGCAGTGTGACGTGGGTTGGGTGGGCTATGAAGTCACAAATTAATATGCGTGTAATTGGAAGCTAAGGTCTGTAGTACAGTGGTATGCCTCAAGCCAGTACGATAGGTAACAGTACAGACTGAAATGGAGTACCTGACATAGCAGTGCAGGCCTAGCAAATGTGTATAAGTGTCAGGTGTACCCCTCATCCTATGTACACCCACAATAACAATCAGGTGTGCCCCCCCCGGGTAGAAATGTACAAATAATAGCTGTCCCCCCTGTATGTAGAAATGTTGACATGTCTATGCAAACTGACTCATGGAAGCCCTGCAGGCACAGCATGCTTCCTGTCGATGTACAACACAAAGGTGAACCCTGAAGTAAAAACCAACTTGATTTTTCACACACATACAGTATATACGTCCATAGTGGGCATGCTCACACACTTAAAACAAATTTAACAAATTTCAGTCAGCAACATACTGAAAGGTCATACTGGGCATGCTCACACACTTAAACAAACGAAGCAAATGTCAGTCAACAACATACTGAAAGGTCATACTGGGCATGCTCACACACTTAGGCCATGTCTGAGTACAGCAGTGGGCCACACATATCTGGCAGTTGCAGTTCTTACTCCAGACACTTGTCACTATTCACTAATCCTGCCTTGCGCACACAGTGATATGAAAACAGACCCATATAATATATTGGACCCCTGTCATAATCAAACTATGTGCTACAAGTACTTAAGTTGTTCAAAGAAAGTGAAAATCCAAAGAAGATCAATAAAGCTCCGATCAGTATTATCAAGAAACAATAAGCACTCCTCACATTATCCAAGCCATGTTCTGGCAGAAATATTGCCAAAGAGTCCATGGAGAACCATGAAGCTTTCTTTCGCTATGTCATAAATATCAATGTAAACTCATATATGTTCTGAGACAGTGCAAAGTGTAAATAAATACATGTACATAACTGACATTGCCAACATCTTGTCAGACAGGTTCATACATATTTACCCCCCCTCTCACTGATAAAAGGGCCCATTACCATACCTGGAGATTGTGAAAACCCAGAAATCACATATACAATGGTTAAACAGCTCTATCCAAACCTAAAAACACGGCATCTATGGGATGACATGGTTTCCCTGGCTGTGTCATATGTGAACTCCAAAACAAACAGACCCTGCTCCTGAACAGTCTGTTGAGACTCACCCTCTGTACAGGATATGAAACTGTTGAATGGGTTACAGCAACGTTTGGCACACTCCACAAGTGTTGGTGTACAACAGACCATGGAAACTATTGTCTTATAAGCCTAATAAGCCTGATATGCAAGACCATGGAGTCCATCATTATGGAACTCATAAACAGAGCTATTGGGAGCCTACAAACACCCAACCCTACCTATTTTGGTTTGGTCAGGGGCAGATCATGGTTCCTAAACCTGCTAGACAGTTTTCAAGGCAGTTACACAGGGCATACATCAATTAAATGAGCTATACACAGCCTACATAGACCTTGAAAAGCCCTTTTCCAACATCCAACACACATGTCATATCCACAACATCAACAACCTGTGCATAAACACGTATGCCATCTGATGGATTGCCAACTGGGGCACAGATAGGTCCCACAAGGTAAGAATTGTGGTCTCCCTGTTGGACTGTAAGCTGGTAACAACTGCTGTCCCCCATGGCTCAGTCCTGGGACCCCTCCTGTCTGGTGTATACTTTTCAGAAATACAGTCAAACACATGAGGGCTATGGTTAGCAAAGTTTGTGGATGACTGCAAAAAGGTTGTCATAATCAATGTTTGGGACAACAGAGACATCCTTAAAAAGGGTCTCAGTCAGACAGATGTGGTGTCAAAATTATGGCCTCGAGCTACAGTTATACAAATACCACATAGGTGCCAACGCCCTAAATATGGAGACAATAATAAGGGATCTATGGACACATGTGGATAGTCATCTCTACTTCCAGAAACACATTCACAAAGTGGTTAGAAAATCATGCTATGTGTTCCCACAAATTGCCAAGGTCTTTGCATGTAGGTCAAAGGAGGTTCCCTCTACTCATCAGTCATCAGACCCATCAGAGAGTATCACGGCACACTTGCGATGAATCTGACTAGGCACCTTCAGCAGCTGGAAAGACCACTGAAGTACCTCAACAAGAGGATTACTGGCATCAAACAGTTGCCCCATGCAACAAGACTGAATTTAACTCAATCTGTACTCTGTTGCATACTGTCTACTTAGGCGATTTCTGCCCAACAGACAGGTCCATGTCCAATGCAGAACTGATGCACATGCACTATCTGAAGTAAACCCAAGCTCACTGTGCCACATGCTCTAGGGATATCATCCTCACAACAATAAATAGAATATGTTGGAGGGATACATTACTAACTCACAGACTTCCCTTGCTTTGGACCAGGCTCCCAACCTACATTAAGCTGAGTCCCTCACTGACACTCTTCCAGATGAGCCTTGATGAGTGTATGTGAAACTGAACTGTCACACCATGGATCACTTCATCAGCTCTACTACACAGAGGCCTAGGGAACTAACCCCATGTGTGGTGATAGCTGCACACTCTGGCCATACTAATATATGCCTTCAGGCAGATAGCCTATTACGTACCTATGTACCTATATATATATGTAGGGGGAACACAGTATAATAAGCCAAAGATGGATGGGCAGAGATGTGTGTAAGAGGGTGACCATGACAGGGAGCCATCCAGGACTGTCCCACCCAGCACACATCCCAATGGCACAAAGGACATGAGGTGCACATCTCACCCACTGTACATAACAGCCACCAGTATCTTTAAGCATTACAGTGAATGTGGTCCATCTGCCTGCTGTACAACATGACTGTACAATGACATACACATCTACTATCTGTAGACATGTACCTGTCACATAGGTTCATAGGTATGTAGTAGACTATCTTCATGAAGGCATATATTAGCCTAGACAAGTTGTGCAGCTTTCACCACCCCATTGGGTAGTCTCATAAGCCCTAGTTCTAATAGTTAGTACCCTAAGCCCCTTTCTAGTGGGGCTGCTGATGTGATGCCTGGTGTGAATTGTCTGTTTCCCATCCACTCATCAAGGTTCCTATTGAAGAGTGTTAGTGAGGGCCTCTGTCTGATGTACATTGGGACTCTGTTCCACAGTAAGGCAAGTGTCTGGGATGGTACTCTATCCCACCAGCATGTTGTATTCATTATTGTGATGAGGTTCATATTCCTGGAGTGTGTAGTGTGACTCAATATTGTTATATGTAGATGGAGCATGTTCAACAGTTATGTGTTGGACATGGCTCTGTATGTTAGGCAGAGTGTGCCTCTGAGTAGGCGCTATGCAACAGAGAACAGATTTAGTTTTACCAGTTTTGTTGCATAACACAACTGTTTGAGGCCAGTAATCCTCTTGGTGAGGTACCTCTGTGGTATCTACAGCTGCTGGATATGCTTAGTCGAGTACATCCAAAATGGTGCATTGTACTCAATGATAGGTCTGATGACTTAAGAGTAGAGGGTCACCACTACCTCTTTTGATCCTGATGCAAACCCTTTGTTGATTAGATGGGCCACATAGGATTTCCTAATCACTTTGGCAACATGGTTGTCAAAGGAAAGATGACTATCTACTTGTGTCCCCAGATCCCTTATTACCTTGTCAGTTTTTAGGGGGTAACACCTATGTGGTAGTTTGTGGGTACTTTTTTCACCAAAGGGGATTACTATGCATTCTTCCACATTGAGCTTGAGGCTATGATTCTGACACCACACATCTGTCTCATAGAGTCCCTTCTGGAGAATATTTGTGCCATCTGGGGAATCTTTTATGGCAAACATTTTACAGGTCTCAGCAAACTTAGTCAACCACAACCCTCCTGTGTTGGCATGTACTTTTGAGAAGTCTATACTAAACAGGAAGTACCCCAGGACTGAACCCTGGGGGACACCAGTTGTTACTGGTGTAGAGTCTGACATGTAGCCAGCAACTCTTAATTTGTGGGATCTATCTGTGAGCCAGTTTGCAATCCATCTTGTGATGTATGGATTCATGCCCATGTTGGCGATTTTATCTATGATACCTGACAGGGGAATGGTGTCAAAGGGCTTAGCAAGGTATAGGTAGGCTGTGTGGAGCTCATTTCAATCATCTGTAGCCTGGGTAACTGTCTCAAAGAAATCCACCCAATTCAGGAGGCGTGATTTGCATTTGACGAAGCCGAACTGGGTGTGCGCAACTGTGTGAAGGTTCCCAATGTCTTTATTGTTGACGTCCATTATGATTGGCTCCATTGCCTTGCAGATCAGACTCGTCAGGCTCATAGAGCATGAATGCCAAGGGTCTTTTGTGGCCCCACCCCTGTGGAGTTAGAAGAACGTTGCTGTGCAACATTCTATGGGTACATATCCTGTAGAGAGGATATAGAGAGAGGTGTAGGTGTCCTTGATGAATATGAATACATCCCCACCCTATGTGCTATGATCCAGCTTCTGATGCTGGAAGGTATGGAATGAGTAGTATCCTGGTAGTGCTGGTGTGCTCTCTGGAGTCTTGAACTAGGTTTCTGTTACTGCACAGATATCAATATTCTCGAGTGTGTGCATTTGGAGGCTGAGACTTCTGGCAATGAGTAGCATTTAGCTCACTTTGTGGTTATTTGTGTTGGTTACAGGGTTTGGTTTGTCCTGAGTGACCGGTGTTCCACACCTGAAGTCAACGCCTCATTGGTCCAATCTGACCATAAGCTAATTACCCTACATATCCACATTCTGCCCCCACCCCCCCATTAAGGAAACCATGTTAAAAAATTTCTCCAAAGCCAACTTCATGCTTCTTAAGACAGAAGTGGTGAACTTCAGGACACCCATGCAGATGGACAATACAGTTACGACTACTGAATCCTACACAATTGCACTTTATAAGCACTTACATGAGTGCATGGATCGTGCTATCCCCAACAGAACCAAGACGCTATCCTCCAAGAAAAGGAAGTCAATCTGGTGGTCCCCTGCCATAAACAAACTGTACAACAGAAGGAAGAAACTGTTGCAAAAGAGGGTAAAATCCCATGACTGGAGGAGCTCCCTGGTCAGCCTCAGTAAGAAGCTGCGATCCCTGATAAAATCCTCCAAAGCTAGTTACGAAAACAAAATCACCACCGATTCTAAATACAACCACAAAGCATTCTATAGCTATGTCAAGAATCTCAATGGCAACACTCAGATCTGCTCTGAGTTACAGCACAATGGCACTAAATATACAGACCCAACTGATATTGCCAACATCCTTGCAGATAGGATCAGTGCTAACTTTACCCCCCTCTCACCCATGAAAGAGTCTATCTCTATACCGGAAGAATGCAAAGTTGCTGTTATCGTGGCTGCACAGGTAAAAACCACACTTTCCAAAGCCAGGAACACAGCATCCATGGGACCAGACAACATCCCAGGCTGCGTTCTACATGAACTACCGAACGAACTGGCACCACACCTAAGTACACCTCAGGCTTTGTGCCTGCTGAATGGCGCACAGCGACAGTTATCCCACTACACAAGGGGGGAGCCACCACGGACCCCAGGACCTACCACCCCATTAGCCTGATGACCCTGGTCTGCAAGGCCATGGGACGTATCATCATGGAACATATAAACTAAAAGACATTGGTAATCTCCAAACTCTTGACCACAACCAGTTCAGGTTTGTAAAAGGCAGATCATGTCTCCTAAACCTGATAGACTTCTTTGAAGCAGTCACCAAAGCCATAGACAAGGGTAAGGTGGTTCACACAGCCTATCTAGATCTTGCCAAGGCTTTCGACACCATCCCTCACTCTGGAATTATAGATAAACTCACTAAACTAGGTATAAATCCCTATGTCACAAGATGGGTTGCCAACTGGCTCACTGACAGAACCCACACAGTGAAAGTGGCCGACTTCAGACCAGTGACAAGTGGAGTACCACAGGGTTCAGTCCTGTGTTCTGCCCTGTTTGGTATCTACTTCCCTGAAGTACAGGCTAACACATAAGTTCTTTGGCTAATGAAGTTCCCAGGTAACTGCAAACTAGGAGCCATAATCGAAACTACTAACAATGTGGACATCCTACAAAAGGACCTGACTGAGACAGATGCCTGGTGTCAAAGCCATGGCCTCAAGCTCAATGCCAAAAAGTGCACTGTCATCCCCATTTGGTAAAAACTCTGTACCCATGAACTACAACATAAGTAGTAGTATACTTAACACTGAAAGTGTGATAATAGACCTTGGGACACAGGTGGACAGTTGTCTCTCCTTTGATAATCACATCGCCACAGTAGTCAGGAAATCCTTCTACGTGGCACACCTCATCACAAAAGATTTCTCGTGCAGAAAAAAAGAGGTCATTGTTCCCCTCTACTCATCACTCATTAGATCCATTATATAGTACAATGCCCCTTTTGGTATGTACCTCACAAGACATCTACAACAACTGGAAAGCCCACGGAAATACCTCACAAAGAGGATTAGCGGTCTCAAATACATGCCCTACACAGACCGTCTCAAAACACTCCAGCTTTACTCTGTCGCATATCGCCTGCTCAGAGGTGATCTCTGCCTAACATACAAAGCTATGTCAAACACAGAGCTGTTGGACATGCTCCACTTATAGAAATCCCAATCCCTCCGAGCTTTGGCCCCAAAACCCAGACCGAAATACTAAAGGAGGGGGTGTATCCATTTTCATAAAGGATACCCACACCTCCAGGTTAGTGGCACAGCATGAGGCCTCAGAGATCATCCAAGTGCAACTAACAGTGGGAAAAGCTGCTTATCAGATCGTAGCCTGCTACAGATCACCTACCTTGTCTCAGGACCCTCACTCAGCATTCCTGAGAACACTGGAAAATATAAAGGTCCTACCAAACACCATGATATTTGGAGATTTCAACTACCCAAACATTGACTGGGAGAATTACTCAAGTACAAACTCCTTTGCCCAACGCTTCCTAGAGTTTATAAATTCAAACGCCCTGGAACAGCTGGTCACCATGCCCACTAGATGTGACAACATACTGGACCTGATCATCACCAACATGGGGGATCAGTGTTCCACACCAGAGGTAAACCCCTTGCTGGTAAGAACAGATCATAAAGTAATCACACTGGACATCCATATCCCGATCCCATCCCCAGTCAAGGAAACCACTGTGAAAAAATTTTCAAAAGCAAACGTCACACTTCTCAAGACCGAAGTGGAAAGTTTCAAAGCCCCCTTGCTACAGGATAATGCTATCCAATTCGCAGAATCCTTTACAAGTGCATTCTATGAGCATCTACAGGGATGCATGGATCGAGCCATCCCAAGTAAAACCAAAACTCACTCCTCCAAAAAGAGGAAAATTGTCTGGTGGTCCCTGGCCATAAATAAGAACAATAATAACAGAAGGAGGAAACTACTACATGATAGAGCAAAATTCCAAAAAGGAAAGGCATCACTGATCATTATTAGCAAGAAACTACGATCGCTCATAAAATCATTCAAGGCCAGTTTCTAAAGAAAAATTGCCAAGGAATCTAAAGATAACTAAAAAGCCCTCTTGGCCCGCTATATCAAAAATTTAGGTGGCAACTCTCAGATATGCTCTGAGCTACTGCAAAATGGCAAAAATACACTGAACCAACTGACATTGTCAACATCCTGGCGGACAAGTTCAGTGCAAACTTCACCCCCCACCCCCAAAAGGGCCCGTGTCCATCCCAGAAGAATGCAGAGCCCCAGACATCACGGACATGCAGGTAAAAACAGCCCTCTCCGAAGCTAAGAACACAGCATCAATGGGACTGGATGGTGTCCCAGGCTGTGTCTTACACGAGCTCCAAATGGAACTAAACCCTCACCTAAATTCACTGTTCAGACTAAGCCTTACCACAGGCTATGTACCCAAAGAATGGTGTACAGCAACAGTCATCCCACTCCACAAAGGTGGTGCCACAACAGAACCTGGGAACTATCGCCCTATAAGCCTGACCAGCCTGGTCTGCAAAGCTATGGAGCAAATTATCATGGAACTCATAAACAGAGAAATTGGGAACCTCCAGACACTGGACCCTACCCAATTCAGCTTTGTTAAAGGAAGATCCTGCCTCCTAAACCTAGTTGACTTCTTTGAAACAGTTACCAAGGCCATAGATAAAGGGAAGGTAGTCCACACAGCCTACCTGACCTCGTTAAGGCCTTTGAAATCATTCCCCACTCTGGCATCATAGACAAGCTTACCAGCTTGAACATTAACCCCTATGTCACGAGATGGGTGGCCAACTGTCTCATGGATAGAACACACATGGTCAGAGTTGTGGGTGCCATGTCCGACTCTAAACCAGTCACATGTGGCGTCCCACAGAGCTTGGTCCTGGGACCCCTCCTGTTTGATATATACTTCTCTGAGGTACAGGCAAGCACAGGAGGACTATGGCTGACCAAGTTCACAGATGACTGCAAACTGGGGGCCATAATCAACTCTTCGGCTGACACAGACATCCTCCAGAAGGGTCTTACAGAGACAGATACCTGGTGTCAAAACCATGGCCTCAAGCTGAATGCCAAAAAATGCATAGTTATCCCCTTTGGAAAAAACAAAGTGCCCACGAATTACCACATAGGTGGTAATCCACTAGGTACGGAAAATGTAATTAGGGACCTGGGGACCCAGGTAGATAGTAACCTCTCCTTTGATAATCACATTGCCAAAGTGGTTAGAAATTCCTTCTATGTAGCCCACCTAATCATGAAAGGGTTCACCTCTAGATCAAGAGAGGTCTTTGTGCCCCTCTACTCATCACTCATTAGGCCCATAATAGAGTACAATGCCCCATTTGGTATGTACCTTAATCGGCACATGCAACAGCTGGAAAGACCACAGAAGTACCTCACCAAGAGGATCATGGGCCTCAAAGAGATGCCCTATGCAGCTTGACTAAAGAAACTCCAGCTCTACTCAGTTGCTTACTGCCTGCTCAGAGGTGATCTATGCCTGACATATAAGGCCATGTCCAACCCAGAATTAATGGACATACTCCACCTCAAGAAAACCAAATCTCTTAGAGCCACACTCTCCAGTGAATTAAACCTCAGCACAGCAATAAACAGGACATGCTGGAGGGATAGATTCCTGTCCCAGAGACATCCCTCGCTCTGGAATAGAATCCCAGTTTATGTTAGGCAGAGCCCCTCGCTGACTCTCTTCAAGAGGAATCTTGACGAGTGGATGGGAAATCATAAATTTACCCCTGGGATCACTTCGGTGACCCTGCTAGACAGAGGCCCAGGAAACTAATTTAAAAGGGAGGTGAAAGCCAACACATTCTGGCTAGGCTTATAAATGCCCTTGGGCGGATAGCCTAGTACCTACCTATGAACCTATGAACCTATGAACCTTTGAGCCTTGCTTAAAAAAGGTAATATGGGGACAGCAATAGCCTTGGCCAGTATTCAGAAGTATAGGGGTGACAAGTGCAAACCATCTGTAGCGACGCAACAAGGCTTGTCTATCATGTCATCACAGGCAGACAGAGACCGGATCCCTTTTGAATGACACCAGAAGCTCAGCCAATTGTTGAAGTTTATTATCTTTCTCTTATATTGCAGTATCATGTAGGTGAAGGTAAGATGCTACTCAAGGTCAGGGTCATACCCGCTTGGGCTAAATGATCATAGAGCTACTATATATCTCTTGTCATGTTGTCCTGGGAGGTATGTCTCAGATCATTCACACTGACATGTACAAAGAACATGTCATATATGTACCTGTTCTGGAGTGATGTAAGTGCTTGTGTTATGTGGCGGATCATAGCACCTGACAGACAACTGACAGTAACCTTCCCCTTGTCCAGCCGATTGAGTGGAACATCTGTGTGCCTGACTATGAAGTCACCTATTACTAGTGTGTTGGGTATGTTGTTTTGCCTTAGGGCCTGTTGTGAGGCACACTGCTTTGGTGTATTATGTGTTTTCTGACGTGCTTGGAGTTTCATGTTGCTTGCTTGTCTGCTTAGGAGGACACTCTCTCTTTTTTCAGATTAATATTTGTATTCTCCGAGTATGGTAATGTGTATTTATGTGTGTGTTTTGCTGGTGCTTATATTGTAGGTCTATGTGAGACAGTTGGTGTTGTGGTTGTATGACCCTACTCCACCTGACTGTATTGTCCAGTATTGGGTTGACAGAGCTTAGCCACTGGTTTGACCCTGTGTGTGCCAGCATGTGGTGCATCAACCTATATATGATATGGTCATGGCCTATGCATACAATACACTCACAATACACCTAGTATGATAAGCCTGCTGAGGTTAGCAAATGTCAAAAAAACCTTTGGGTAAACTGTCAGCAAGTAATGTCTGTATTGCACCCTGTAACTCCATATTGCTTGCTGAAGTGTAAAGACGTACTTAGTTTGGATTAAAACCCTGCACTTGCCAACTGTGTGTGTGTGTGTGTGTGTGTGTGTCTCCCTGGGGAGAGAACAACCTTTTTGGAGACTACTCACACCCCTTAAAAGTGTTATACTCATCCTTGTCAAGTCTGATGATGTCACCATCCTACAAATATACATGTGGAAAGAAGAAATACCAGTAATGGGTATAGTGTGTCATGTAAATGCATACTGCTGCAGTATCATAATGTAGTTAGGTAGGGGTTTGAATCCTGCACTTGCCAACTGTGTGAGTTTACCTCCATGTAGAGGAGCAACCTTTTTGGAGACTACTCACACCCCTTAAAAGTGATATACTCATCTTTGTCAAGTCTGATGATGTCACCATCCTACAAATATACTTGTGGAAGAAAGAAGCCCAGTAAAGCATATAGCGCTTTGTATAAATGTGTACTGCTGTAGTATCGTAATGTAGTTAGGGATTCGAATCTTGCATTTGCCAAGTGTGTGTGTCTCCCTGGGGAAGGGTAACCTTTTTGAAGACTACTCACACCCCTTAAAAGTGGTATACTCATCTTTGTCAAGTCTGATGATGTCACCATTCTACAAATATACCAGTGGAAAAAAGAAATCCTAGTAGTGTATAGCATGTTGTATAAATGCATATGGCTGTAGCATTGTAATGTACTTAGGAAGGAGTTAGAATCTTGCACTTGCTGACTGTGTGTGTTCCAGGTGTGTGACACCACTGGTCAATGTAGAGTGGGTTTTGATTTTTCTACTGTATGACATATCACAATGACAACTGTATGTGCATTATACATGTAAGGTAGCTGTGGGGCAAAGCTATATACATACATGTGACCTCAATTATTTCATAGGTGGGTACTCTGCTTTCTCCATGAATGCATCTGTTATCTTCGCCAGAGCGTGCTGGCACTTTCCAGACTTTAGGTCACTTCTGTATGCTAGTGACAAGCTTAGCCACTGCAGTGATCCCTGGACTACGTCTTCTGTTTCACATCCACTCATCACAGTTTCTATTGAAAAGTGTGAGTGAGGGTTTATGCTTGAGGTATAATTGAATCCTGTTCCAAAGCAAGCAACGTCTGGCAAAGATGACTAATCATTATAGGTGTGCAACAACCTCAGTGGATCTGCATGAAAACCCTTTATTGCTTATGTGCTCCACTGAAGGATTTCCAAAACCCTTTGGTAATGTGATTAACAAAGGAGAGATGACTAAACACATGGCTCTATGTATGCATTAGTACCTGTTCCACATTTTGGGAGGCTACTACCTATGTTGTACTCTGGGGATACTTTGTTTTCTAAAAGTGGATAACTATGCTTTCTTTGGCTTATAGCTTTACAGCATGAGTTTGACACCAGGTATCTGTCTCTATGATACACTTTTGGTGGATATATGTGTCATCTGGAGAATAAAGTATAGCCCACAGTATGCATTTTCATCAAACGTGGGCAGACATAGCCCTACTGTGTTTGCTTGTACCTAAGAAAGCTATATGCCAAACAGGAGTGGTGCCGGACTGAGTGCAGGGGAATACCACTTGTTACTGGCATAGAATTGTACATGGAGGCTGCAAATTTTAGTGTGTGTCCTACATCTGTGCGTCAGTTGTCAATCCATCATCTAACAATCGTTTATGGTCAGTCTGTTGAGGATATGTATAATACCAGAATGTGGGATGGGTATGAATTGCTGGTGAGCTATAGCTTGGCTGTGTGGACCTCCCCTCCCTCACCTATAGCCTTGTTAACTGGCTTGAAGTCTACTAGGTGTAGGAGCCATGATCTGACCTTTAGAGAACCTAAGTGGGTATGGTGCAGTGTTTGCAGGTTCATAATGTCTCTGTTAATGAGTTCCATAATGCTGTGCTCCATAGCCTTCCTGATAACATTTGTCTGGCTTATACGGTGAGAGTTTCCAGGATCTGTTGTAGTTCTATCCTTAATCAATTTATGTTAGCATTTCCACTGGGTGTGATGAGGGTGGACAGGTTTAGGAATAAGTATATTAGAGGGTCAGCCCAGGTTTGAAGGTTAGTAGACCAAGCCAGATAGGTAGGATTAAGTTGGTTTGTACATGTGCTGAGGAGGGATGCAGAGTATATTGTGAAATAGATGCTAAGGATGAAGCCGCCAGGTAACAGGAAAAGAGGCATGCCTAATATGAGGTTTATGGCTGTGGTGAGACAGGACATGCAGGTGGATGATGTGACAGTGCAAGATGCAGAGGGCAGGAAGAAATGGAAACAGATAATCTACTCTGGTGACCCCTTATGGGAGCATCCGAAAGGAGAAGAAGAAGACATTGTAGCTCAGTCCTTGTGGACTGTGAACACCATTACCGTGTGTCATTCCACAAGTATGTAACCTGTATAGAGGCTGCATCTGGACAGAGTGTTTAGGTGAGTGGTGACTTCATATGTCAGCTTGTGTATGACACAGCCAGGGACACTGTCCAGTACCATTTCCACTGTTGTTTGGACTTTGGTAAAGAGATGTTTTAACTAGAGTGTCTGTGAATCATCAGGTTTTACATTCTTCAGGTCTGGAAATGTGACCCTTGTGTAACAACAGGATGGTGAAATCCGCATTCAAACTGTCTGACAAGAAAATGGTAATGTCAGTCAGATGTGTACTTTGTGACCATTTACATTAACTGTGACCCAATCTGAGATTTCCTCTGTAGATTATACCCAACACTAAAGAAAGCTTTAGTGTTGTCTTTGGAATCCTTGCCATTTTGTATTTTGAAGCTTGCCTTGTATGTTTATTGAGGGATTGTATTTTCCCAATGATACTGACCAGAGAGGTTATCCTTTAGTATGTAACTCTTTTTTGGTACAACTTCACACCTTCTATTATATATTTAGTTTATGGCAGGGGTCCATGAGACTAATGCACTTTTACTGTATAAGTGAGAATTTCTTGTGTTTGTGATAGCACGGTCCATGCAACCCTGTAGGAGAACAGTGTGCATTACTAAAGGATTATGCAGCTGGGACAGTGTTAACCTTAGTAATGCAAACCAATGACAGATAGCAACAACAGCATCACCCACAGCACAGTGTCAACCCATGTCATACACACACATGCGTACTCAAGTTCCAAAATGTGTGTAGTACAATGCATACTGGCCACCAATACAAAGTATGGAGTGTTAACACTGGCCAATACAGGGCATGTCACCATGCCCATGTGTCCAATATGCATGTACATGCAGACAGTGCACCTCCACCATGTTCACAAATGGACACCTGCAAACCTGTGTTGCACACACCCCACACTTACTGTCCACTGTATAATGTATGCTGAAACAACTACAGACATCAGCCAAGTGACACATAGGCAAACAAAACACAATTGAAACACTGGTGAAAACAATACAGCATTGCTAATTACAGCTTTAATGTATCATGCCTGCTCAGCTACACCTTCAAGGATATCATTACAGTTTACTGCTGACAACATGCTACACATCCAACCATTGCTATACTTTATTAAAGTTACCCTGTGCATCAGCACCATGTTAGCCTGTTCCTACATCAATGTTACAGATGACAGGAGGTGGCACAGGTTTCATCATATGCACAGGGTGTGTTGTTGGTTTGACAGAGGCCTACACTGAGCCATACAATCGGCATGTTTGTGTGAGTGTGTGTGTGAGGGCCATGAGTACTGTTATGGGCCGATGTTGATGTAATGTGTGCAGGTATGTGTTTGCCCTAGGTTTCTGGTTTATGTGTGTGTCTGCATGCACACAGTTCCACCATGTGGCTGCCATATACAGGGATTTGTGAGACAGCTACAGACTGTACCTGGCAGGCTTTACAGATTACCGTCACTGGACACGGATATGGAACCTGTGCCTGGCAGGGGTGCTACAGACAGTATCAGGTACTAATCCAGATTGGGTACTATCCAAAGAGGTTGACATATGTCCACTGGATCCAGGTCCATGCTGGGACTGGCCAGAGCCATGTGCATGTAGTCTGCTAGGACGGTCTATGGACAGCCCCCCCCAACATTGCTGCAGCTGGTGCTGGCACTACGGGAGCGGCTGTGACTTGCAGGACGTCCACGGTGACCTCCAGCTGCTGATGTTGCTGGCATAAGTCCACATCAACGTCTCAACCATCCCGCACTGTTCTGACACATGGACATGACATTGTGGAGGACATCCAATGTCTCACCCCAACGTCTATCAATGACCTCAGCGTAGTTATGTATGGCACCTGCTAGGTCACAGATACTGTCATTTGCAGAGGTGTTATGAGCCCTCTGTGCCCTTAGTCCCTGTCTGGTGTACCGCTCCATTCGTGTCTGTGCCTCCATGACAGTGTGGGACATGCGTGTGGTAGAAAGAGGTGTGGCACGTCTGCCAGGGGCATGATGACCAGCAGTGCTCTGACGAGAAATCCTGGGCATCTGCCTATTTGGTACCATTACAGACATCTGGCTATGGCTGCTGTGTCCTGATACATGTGCCATAGATACCACACTGTCCTGGCCAGTGCCAGCCATACACTGTCCCTCAGCTAAGGGCAATGGTGATGATGGATGTACAGGCAGTATGACTACATGCATGGAAGGGGTGGAGACTTGTGTACTGTCAATTGGTGGCCCAACAACAGACCCTGACAAACCTGCCTGTGCCTCAACACACCTATCCTCATCATCACTGTCTGTCTCAGTGACATCAGGTTCCCTGCTGTACTGAACCAGCCCCACCTCAGCATATGTGAGAGGAAAACAGGAAACACACTTTAAGACCTGATTATGACTTCAGACCACATGCGCACACACACACATGCACACATGCACACAAGCGCACATGCACACATGCGCACATGTGCACATGCACACATGTGCACATGCACGCATGCGCACATGCACACATGCACTCACACAAAAATACACTCCTCCCTAAAGCAGACACACACAACACCAGCAATCACAGAACATACACAATAGCAGACACACACAACACCAGCAATCACGGAACATACACAATAGAAGGTGATGGTGGGGTACAGTATCACAAGCAAAACAGTTATATCACACGTCAGTATGCAAGCCATGTGTTTCTCAACAGCATGCAGTGCAAGTGTAGTCAGTCCTTGTTACTAACAGTATACAAGGCTTTGATGCATGTGTTTTGTTATTAGGTGATGGCCCTCCCCCTGGAACAGAATGCATACATGGGCACAATATTGCTGTGCAGGTATTCATAACCCTGTAATGTACTGTGCACCATACCCAATGTACGGCACTTATGATGAGTGTGGATCATATTGTGGACATGCCAGTCTCATCCATGACATGGCATGCTAAAACACAACTGCATATTTAAACACTACACATACCCAATGTGTGTCATATGACCTAGCCACTCAATAGCATCACAACACATATATGTGTCAGTTGTGCAAATGGTGATTGGTATGCATACTGTTTAGAGGTGCATATGTGGCACACATGCAACATTAAGGTGTATAGCAATGAAAGCTATGTGTAGTACTGTGGTTACAATAACTGGATGGGGTATAGTACCATAGGCCATCATCATGAAGCATCCAGTGGTCACTCAAGGCTACAAACATTTCCCAAACCAGCACTAATCATGCTGTGCTGGAACTGTACTACCTTTGCTAAATTCACCATTTCACAACCAGTTGTTATGTGAGTTTGTAAGGAGGCCAATAAGGAGCATTCCCTGACATGAATGTGTAGTGTGTTGCAGAGTGTTTAAATGCCCCATGATAGGCCTCTACCCCTCAGGTATATTATGTGCAATGTGTGGATGAGATTTTGGATACTGGAGTGTGTCTTTACAGAGGGTTTGGGAATCTTTTATGTGTAGCATGTTAAAATGATCTGTGTATGACATAGATGTGTATGTTGTGTGCATGTTGAGTATCAACTGTGCCTATCCAATGGTCACTACAGTCTAGCCACATTTGTTTGAGATGGTCTGGGTATTGCATGTGCTTGAGGCAGCTAATCACATTAGTGAGATGTGCGTGCTCTTACACCAAACATGCACAGCATGCATTATGGGTAGGTGTGTTACATGTGTACATGGCCTATACCTTAACTATGACATGCACTTTTTATTTACAATAATAAATGTAGAACACACTCACCAGCATCTGTCCGCTGCCTTGATGTCACCCCAGAGGGATCTACATAAAGATGAGACAGTTTGTCAGTGGCCACAACTGTGGTATTGCTACTGTGTGTTTGCAATCTTACAGTACAACAACAGTTTACATTCACAGGGCTACAGATTATGTTCCAAATGATCAGTATTGCACAACAACAGGCTCCACATCTTTGAACGACACACTCCACATCTCACATATGCATGATCTACCAATACAGATAACAGTAGTCTACAGATATGCCATGTTACCTGCATGCTCCATGTGTGCTTGCTGGGTGGCTCCAACCTCCATCATGGTGTATGTCTGCTGCTGTTGTTGTTGGGCAGGTGCCACCAGGCTTAGGAGCAGCTTCTCCACTCTGGTGATGGGGGGATGGGTATTAACACCACCTCCTTTTGCAAGCTGTTGTCTACGCACATTAGCAGCATGCTGACGGACATGTCTGAGAAGATCACTGCATTGGTGGTGTACCTGCTCATATGTCCAGTTATGCAGGCCTACTCATTGACCCTGCAGACAACATCTTGCCACATTGCAGTATGCTCCTGCTGGTCCTGGTTGGTTCGTGAGAACATGAGACGGTAGTGCTGAATCATACTGCTAGTAATGATATCATCTTCAGCACTACTGTAACGGGTTCCTGCGATGGGCCATGATCCCTGGAAGACATAAATACAAAAATATGTCTGAGCAAGTCATATGACACATTTAACATTATACAGTACAGATATCACTGAACTGCTATATATAGCAACCTATAAGCTAACCGAGAGTGAAACACTGTAACTGCCACTTATCACTGCTCAGCCCACAACTGCTTGAAAGTGCCTTGCTCACTCTCTATCTAATGGACCATGTTCTGCACAGCAACAGAATAAAATCACTATGTAAGACTATACAAGAGTACCTTGCACACTGTATGCAACATGATGCACCACCTAGCCACAGCAAATATACATCAAGCAGATCTGTAAAGAAATATCGCATCCATCACAATCAGTGTAAGGTCCAGTAAATGTATTACTATTATACCACACAACTTGTTAATGGCAAACTCGTGGCCAAAATATGTGCACAATTGGGAATATAGGTCGCATACTGCTGTAGTACACTATGAATGTTTCTAGATACGTAGTTATATATTTTACCACACATATATCAAAGGACATGTTACAGACATACCCACACACACATCAGACATAATTACAGGACACAAAGGTATGACAACCCAGATAAGCTTTCAGTGTGTACTATAGAGTACTGTGTGTCAGTACTTACACAACCTTAGTCTTGAGAAATGTAATCTGTGATGAATACAGGGACCACACAAAACAGTGGATTCAAGCAATGTGGACATACACCATACTTTGCTGTACAGGCCCAGAGCTTCAAGTAGTACTACAGTATACACAGGATTTGCATTCAACATTGGTACCAATCAATAATCATAGAAGTAGTGCTTTAACCTCCAATGACACACCCTAGTTAAAACCAAGGGACTTAATCACACTATATGCAATAGCACTTTTTCTGCCTAGCAACAGAATACACAGCTTTTGCTAGGATCAAAGCAAGGACCCATAATACCATGACATAAACAGTTTCCCACTAAGCTATCCCACAGATACATATCTTAGACATATTCACAAGCATATTGACCATCACAGTCAGTCAACAGTACAGAGAATCTGTTGCAACAAGTAGATGTAGGTGTTTATGAGTATATATAACTATATATATATATATATATATATATATATATATATATATATATATATACATACACATCCACTGGTCTACATATACATATATATGTAGGCACATATACATTTCACCTTTCATAGTGAGAATATTAATTATACAAAGGATGTAAGGTGTACAGTAATGTAATAAAATTGCACAGTCTTGGGATAAATGCATTGAAGGTGTTCACAGCCCAGGTAGCTTTAGCAGGCCTTACTGCCTTCAACAGTGCAAACTGAACAAACCACCCAAAGTGTTTAACCACCACATGTCATATACCAACACTGTATGCTGTCTTGTTTGTCACACACTAAAACCTACATACAAATATGTGCATACTAACCTTCACCAACATATATATCTCCCCCCTTCACAAACAGTTGCAATATGTCCCCTGCTCTATGCACATATACAGATGTGAATATATATGACACATATATATTTCTCCGTATGTGTGTGGCATGCACACACAAGGTCCACACTGTTGTAAGTCCCTGGACCTCACAGCTGAACTGCTGGGCCTTGCTGCAACACAAACAGGTGTCACATATGTACACACACTAACATTAGGGGGGTATATATGGCAACAGATGCTAGATAAGCATACTAGACTGCTACAGCAGTTGCCAGTGCTAAGCTACACTTTAATATGACTACCATGCATGTGTTGTTCTGTCACACCCTTGTTTATATAATGTCAGCGCTAATCCTCCCAAGAGCCATTGGCCACACTACTGTACAGAACACAGATAACATGGATCAGATCTTTGACATTTAATGCTGAGCTAAACATTTCACAGGTATGTCCCACTGCCCACAGGTACACACAGTATTGTCCATAACAGTAGTTAAGCAGAACATCGGTGCATAAAGAAGTACTGCTGCCACATATGAACGGTTCACATTATGTAGACTATTCTTCAATAACATCTACTACATGCCAGTAAATACATATGTGTCACATACCTTTCCTTTGTGTGATTTGGTAATATTTCTTTTTCCTTTTCTCTGTCTCTCTCTCTCTCTCTCTGTCTCTCTCTCTCTGTCAATCTCTGCAATAAAGTGATTGAGTTTGTTGGCAGAGATTGCAGCCTGCTTTTGTAGGAATTTGCACATGAGCATGTGATGGCCTCTGCACCAATTAGTGGCCACCATTTGCTAATTGCATGCAACCTGTTGTGTAGTAATTGCAGTAATCACTGTCATAGCAACCCAGTACTATAAATTGCTGACTCATGTAGGCGTGTTCCTTTCAGCTTTCCAAGATGGAGATCATCCTTGTTTGCTGTGGACATCATTGTTTAAGACAGATGGTTGGTATAGTTCTTATATTAGAAGCCAGGGGTGTAACCAGAGATTTACATTTTGTACTTAGACCTAATGTTGCTGCTTCCAGTACCCACTTGTCAGTGTAGAAATGTACTCACCCCTCAAAATGCTACCCCAAGATACATGGAAAGATGTGCTTTCTTTTCATCTCTCAACAATTAACTGCCATACAAAGCTAGTTATAGAGATGTATTCCTTTGGCACAAGAATTGTTTGTGAACTGCTATACTGTGAATATTCATTTACACATTTCTAAACAGTTTGTGCTTTTTTAGTGTTGACATTAGCACAAGCTGCTCAGAAAAACTGGACACATGTCAGTACTGTGAGTATGCTTACCTACATCCTTGGCAGACCCTGCACACACAGGTATATTCTACATTTGGGTATGGGTGCAGAAGTACAGAGAACATACATATTATTGTGTGAATTTTATCTTGCTGGACTTACAGGGTTGCTGTGTACATGTTAGTTTATCAAGGCAAGTAGTCTGTCTGCGTAGCTCCCAACTGTTGACCTATCCACATGATAGCCAGAGAATAGCCTATTTTTTGTCTGTGCACCACACAGGTCTTTTCAGCAATAGAGCAATGGCATTCTTACAGTTGGTTGCTACCAGTACATGGCTACATCCATTTGTATTTCAGTGTTGTATTCCTACATAAGGGTATGCTTCTGATACTCCTTCCAAAGCTATTTGCACAGTGTGTAACAGCAGAAAGGCTGATATGCCTCTGTGTTTCTGCCTCTGCCAGACCTCTCAACCACTCAGGTACATATTTGAACAGACTCAGGGAAAAGTCAAGAAAAAGTCTGGAACAATCAGGGACACCTTTAAAATATTAGTGCCATTAAGTTGAGACATTGAGAGAATCAGAGCATATGAATTAATACACCTTTTCTGAAGTAAAAGAAGTGTCTAACTCTTAATTATTGTCATTATTCATTAAGTGTAATTCACCACCTTTCTGGCCAAAGTCAGTAGTTTTCAGAGGGATTCAGAGGGACAGAGCTAACATTTTTTTTCAAAATCAGCGACATCCCTGAAAATTAGGGGCAGTTGGGAGGTATGGCCTCTGTCCTAAACAAATATGCCAGTGTTTGTCCTGCTGTGATACTGTGTGGGGTTGTAAAGTGATGGTGTAACATTATTTCCTGCTAGAATGGCTGCTTCTCTTATCACAGTCATGTAATGTAATCCCACAACAACTGTTGGTCAACATCCACAGAACAAGTTGTGTGGTATGGTATTCCTATTTTTCCTTTACGTTCACTCATTCTGATGTATGATATATTTATTTAAGCACCAACTTGATGTATATCTACCATGGCTTAGTGGTACTCCGTGTAGTGCGTGCAAGGTCTGGGGTTTGAGACTTACAGAGGTGTTTTATTTTGCTCCTGAGCAGAACAAGAGCCCTCACATACAGAGTGACTAAGGCAGTTTTAAGCAGTTGTAAGCGGGTTTGCATGGGTTTGCATATTGCTGCGCATTGCTTAGCCTAGCATAAACAAGTGCAAACCCACGCAAACCTGCTAACTACTGCTTAATAATTCTTACTCCCGCTAACCCCCACGCTCATTTCTTTGAAAGAAAAAAAAATGGGGAGATAGGAAAGTGGTGAAAAAGGGGCACAAAGAGGAAAATACAGTATGGAAAATAGATTGGGATGTGCAGGACGGGTGTAGGGAAGGTCCATAGCTGCCCATTTCTTCAACAGCAACAGCTGTGCATATGCAATATGAAACCTTCAACCCCTGAGAGAGGGGTGAGGACAACAAAGTATGTTGTAATGCCAATTAAATAACCTTTTATGTGTCTAGTGGACATGTGTGCAAAATGGGCAGCTATGTATGGGGCGTAATTTTTTTTTTTTTTGGGAGCAGATTGCCCTTTTTTTTTCAGGTGAGAGTAGAATGTGGGGTAGGGGAAGTAGGTATATTTGGGGAGGTAGGTTGGGGAGGTAAACAGACAAGACAAAGAAGAAGCATACAGGGGCGGTATATGACACATGGTGGGTGAACACCTTTGACATGGAGGGATGCTTGGAAATCGCAAGCCCATGAGCCCCCAGATGGAAACAAGTGGGACTGAGGTCCCCACCCATGGGCAGTCACCACTGCACCTTCATGGCTCAGAGGGTGGCTGTGCTGGGGGCTGTGTAGGAGGGGCAGGCTGACCTGGGAGTTGCATCACTTGGGCCTCAAGCTGGCATAGAGGTTCTGCAACAGAACGTTCAATCTCTCTATGCACCGCAGCCTGGACCGTTCGAAGGGGGATAGGTGGCCCCTCTCTGCCCACGCATGCACGGTGGGGGCGAGCCCCATCCCCTGCAGCCTTCCCACCCGAAGGTGGCACAGGGCCAATGGAGGAGGAGGTCCCAGGCTGGGCACCAGATCTGCTGGTGCCAGGTGCCATGGCCAGCTGAGGTGGGACAGGTGGGTCCGCTGGGACCGGCCTTCCCATACAAACTATGTTTTGGAGAGTTTAATAAAGATATGGGTTAGTAACAGTCAACAGCATTCCCAATTATTTATAGTAGCATGCAGAAGTATTCCCATTAACCCAGCACACCAGATTTTCAGCAGTTGAAAAGCAAGCAGAACACATGCATATATAGAACAATAGTGGACATTACAACAGCATGCAGGTTGAATTGATGGCAACAGGCCACCAGTATTGTGGTATTTTAACAGGGCACATGCATATAAATAAATGCAAATATTTATACACCAATAGGACATATGTCCCAACAAATGTTTTGAAATTAGACATACCGATTAAGGTGTAGAATTGCATTTTTTATGCACATACAGTAGGGTGGAAAAAGATAGCTCAGTTAACAACTTATATATCCTTCTAGTTTTCACTACATTCCCATTAACTGCAGTTATATGTCCCTTACATGTATTATTACACTACCCAATGCCCTTATTTTGTGCAACTGGATTTTGCTAGATCATTATATACATCATGAGCTGTATCTTACATAAAAACTGTCCAAGATGTAGATGTTACTGCAACATATTTTGAGAGTTGCTCACACACACTACTGCTAAGATGGTACACTGACAGCTCTACTTCCATATAATTATCTAGATAGGTTCAGGTGAAAGTATCAGTTACATGTTAACAGCTCCCTACATTTCTGGCAGCACACTGACATTTCTGGGGAACACATTACCAAGCTACTCATGTGCCAGATTAACCTGTACATGCTGGGCATGAACCAACAGCTGAGGGCTGTAAATATGCATAAAAGCTACTGGCACTCCCTTCATCCACGTTATATGGGCCTACCCAAGTGTGGGTTGACACTGCTTAATACAACACTACTATTTGTAGAATGCAACAGTACAACAACATATCAAAGAAAATGACACAGACACACTCCAGAAATTATACATTTATTAAAGGATTATTACACCTTTATTTATTGGGTTAAAACACTTTTTGAAGGCTCTGTCATTTATTTTATATAACAGTACATGCAGAATAATTACTAACCTGCCTGATGATGCAGCCTTTGCAGCCTATCTTCATGGGCTTGCTGGTTCATAGCCCGGACACCTGCAGCTGTGAAGTCAATGCAGTGATATTGAGACATACCTATCCATAGTATAGACAAGCATAGCAATTCTTAACTACTTAATACAATGGCTACTTACTCAGTACTGGGGCATTAGGCATCACACAGGATTCCTAAATCCACTGGTCCAGTTGATCCTCCCTACTTCGCTTCAAGTCAGAATAATGGTGCCTGACCTGCTCACCAGTCCGAGGAACACCACTGGCACAAGTGAGATCATGGGCAAGACTGTTCCAGGCCTCCGTTTTATATTGGGTACCCTGGTACTGGCCCCACAGGAGTCTTTCCTCATGATTGTGGACAAGGAGCCAAACCATTACTTTGGACTCTTCAATGCCCCAGCATTGCACTCTAAATCTAGTGCTTTCTCCAACACCAGCCATGCTGACTGCAGAAGGAAGCTACAACCAGTTATAGCAAGTATTCCTGCCTGTGGATCTTAAATATGCCTCATTTCCCACACTTATTTGTGGTTGGCCAATTTTGAAAAAACTCAGCTGTAGGCACACCTGCTTAGCTGATGTTGGCAATGTTTAAAATTTCTTTGACAGGTATGTGTCTGTTGAAAGTGCATGTTTATGAAATGCTGTCATTGCTTAGTGGTTACGTACTGTGACTATAGTGCACAGTATGCTGAGTTCGAGCCCTGTCACTGCTTTTTATTTTCCTACTGGGCAGATCTGACTGGTTAAGGTACAGTAAAGGAGGAGTGGCC